>NC_092178.1:17990513-18081726 GCF_045791955.1 Oncorhynchus clarkii lewisi
TCTTCTGAGTGAATGTACACTACCGTTCAAAACTTTGGGGTCACTTAGAAATGTCCTTGTTTTTGAAAGAAAAGCTATTGTTTGGTCCATTAAAATAACATCAAATTGATCAGAAATACAGTGTAGACATTGTTAATGTTATAAATTACTATTGTAGATGGAAATTGCAGATTTTTTATGGAATATCTACATAGGTGAACAGAGGCCCATTATCAGCAACCATCTCTCCTGTGTTCCAATGGAACGTTGTGTTAGCTAATCCAAGTTTATCATTTTAAGGCCAGCATCCCGGAGTCGCCTCTTCACAGTTGACGTTGAGACTGGTGTTTTGCAGGTACTATTTAATGAAGTTGCCGTTGCGGACTTGTGAGGCGTCTGTTTCTCAAACTAGACACTCTAATGTACTTGTCCTCTTGCTCAGTTGTGCACCAGGGCCTCCCACTCTTTCTATTCTGGTTAGAGGCCGTTTGCGCTGTTCTGTGAAGGGAGTAGTACACAGCGTTGTATGAGATATTCAGTTTCTTGGCAATTTCTCGCCTTCATTTCTCAGAACAAGACTGATGAGTTTCAGAAGAAAGTTCTTTGTTTCTGGCCATTTTGAGCCTGTAATCGAACCCACAAATGCAGATGCTCCAGATACTCAACTAGTCTAAAGAAGGACAGTTTTATTGCTTCTTTAATCAGAACAACAGTTTTCAAGTGTGCTAACATAATTGCAAAAGGGTTTTCTAATGATCAACTAGCCTTTTAAAATGATAAACTTGGTTTAGCTAACACAACGTTCCATTGGAACACAGGAGAGATGGTTGCTGATAATGGGCATCTGCACGCCTATGTAGATATTCCATAAAAAAATCTGCCGTTTCCAGCTACAATAGTCATTTACAACATTAACAATGTCTACATTGTATTTTTGATACATTTTATGTTATTTTAATGGACAACAAAAATTGCTTTCCTTTCCAAAACATGGACATTTCAAAGTGACCCCAAAGTTTTGAACGGTAGTGCTGGTGAGCTACTATGTACACTAATACTTGGTTTGGAATACAATTACATGCTAACATGGCTAGTAGCTAATGTTAGCCAGCTGGAACTAGCTAGGTAGCACCGGTTCGCCATATGACGTTGAGAAATAGTGCATTGTGGGTAGTTCCGAAGATATACGGTAATAAGTTAATAAATATGTAACAACACTAATACATAACTATGTTTGTAGTTATAGGTAACCAGATGGTGACGACAACTAAGTTACTAAGTCTTTGACCACACTGTTACTTTGGTGAGTGAAAGCATGCTTCCTACCCTTTAATAAACACAAGATAGATATATTGGTCTCCACTATGACACACAAGTGTAACCCGTAGGCATCAATGAAAAACCATAGCCTAATGTAACCTATCAAAATAATTTCCTTTTAGAAATGTATTATTTTTGTATTCATTCATAATCAAATCCTTCTGGTGCAGGAATATTTTACTCCTGCGACTAAACTGGTCAAATTAAGATCTAACGCCTGTATTCTAAACCTGAAAAATCAATCAACATGTAGGCCTAGCTTTCGAGGACCAAATGAAACATTAATTTGCTGATTATCATATCTTCGGCCTTACAACCTGGCATTGTTATGGAGTAACGCATGTTAACCTTAGGAACTTCCAGTACACAGATGTGGTATTAAAACAGAGACTGAACGAGGGTTGAAGGAGGTGTGTACTGGGGGTGTCATCTGAGTGCTACAGGGCCCTCAAACTTCCGACATGGAAAAGAGAGGTGCTCTATCTGTGTTTATAGACTATCAGTGGTCCTTGCTGCCTTGTAAACTCACCCTGCCCTGTATAAGGTTGCGCCAGAAAAGCCCACTGTCTGTGCTGACCTCCCTGTGGGGCAGATGAACAGGGTTTATAGAGGCAGGTGTGGATGCCTCCAAGTGGATAGGGTCATCACTGACCCCTCCCGAAACACCACTGACCAATAGTTAGAGGGATTATTTAACATGTGAAAGTCATCCGATAATCAGAAACATAGCTATAACTTTTCAGACTGTCAGATTTCTCTGAGTGTCAGAGGGGAGGTGCGCAGGTGTGAAAATAACAAGGAATATGGTAAGAGAGAAGCATCCATTTTTATAAGTAAGAGAGATTCTTGTCTCGTTTTATTGAGAGCCACCCACATCGTTTGAGTGATACATCTTAATTTGAAGGTATGGATCGAACAGGCAAGTTGGATAAAATAGATTGGATAAATAATCACATCTTCTTGCACTCTCCTATTCTAAGAGGACATGGTGAGAGACATGGAGAGAGACTGTCATGCCGTGCCGATGGACAGGATGAATAAGGTCATAATGAAAACTGCCCTGCGCATTGCATCCAGGTACCATGAAGAAAAAGTCTGGTTTGTGAACATATGTTTGGGACAGGAGAGAAAGCCCTCAGCGGCAATGAAGAGTCCAAGGGTCCAGCTGGAGAATCCAAGTGTGTCTGTGTGTGTGTGGAGGAAGGATTGTATTAATTATGTTGGGCCTGACAAGCACCCTGACGGCCTAAAGGCAGCTGGTGTGCAGCCTAGCCACATCATCCCAGCTGCATGACAGGAGCCACTCGGTTTTAGAATGGTGACTAAGCGTCCTGAAACATGAAACACCATTATATTGTCCCAGAGTTAGGCGCACTGACACAACCCAATGGGTTATCCTATAACTGTTACAAAATGGGAACTTAACTTTGCAACCCATTTCATCAAGTCATCTATAATGAGTAGACACGCTAACTAACCAGACAACTCAATGAGTTATCCGAAATTCATTACTGCTACAAACATGGAACTCAGTCTGAACCACAATTGATCTAGTCTGGTCCCAGATTGGTTTGTGCATTTGCCTACTCCATTGTCAAGTCAATTCCATAATGAGTTAGCAAGAGGCTACAACGTAGCCATCCAGAAAAGGTACACATTTTTTATTTTTTACCTTTATTTAACTAGGCAAGTCAGTTAAGAACAAATTCTTATTTTCAATGACGGCCTAGGAACAGTAGGTTAACTGTCTGTTCAGGGGCAGAACGACAGATTTGTACCTTGTCAGCTCGGGGATTTGAACTTGCAACCTTTTGGTTACTAGTCCAACACTCTAACCACTAGTCTACCCTGCTGTTCCATGATGTAACACATAGAAGTAACCCTGAAGCTATCCTAAACCACAGCCAGGTAAAAACTAGAAACATAAGGTCCAACTCTCCACAGCTGCAGTTCTACCACAATTAAAAACTCTACTTTACATCACTAGACGTGTGCCTTTAATCAGAGTTTTACAAAATAGCGTGAATGTGTTAATTTAGGACAGCTCTGTGGATTCAAACAGCACACCGACTCCTGCATGTATACTTCAGCCTCTGACAGGCCTCTAGGAATTCTGTCTCTAGCAGCCTAATCACTAGCTTAAAATAAACTAGTTGACACCGCCTTAATGCAGCATGCTAGGCTACGGCAGCCCTATGGGGACACAATATACATGCTCACTAATTTAGCAAAACAGAAGCAAAGCGTGAACGAGAGAGAATCTTATTGTGTGGAACAGAGGGTAAGCTGGGGTAGGAACGTTTTTGGCTCGTTCAAGGTCAATTCTGAAAATGTTCTACAATTTTGCATCTACAGTGCCTTCGAAAAGTATTCAGACCCCTTGACTTTTTCCACATTGTTACGTTACAGCCTTATTCTGAAATTGAGCAAATAAAAATCCTCATGAATCTACACACAATAAACCCATAATGAAAAAGTGAAAAAGAGGTTCAGAATTTTTTTTTTAAGTATAAAAAATAAAAAAACAAATACCTTATTTACTTAAGTATTCAGAAACTTTGTTAACAGTTAACTTACAGTGCATTCCGAAAGTATTCCGAGTACCTTTTCCACATTTAGTTACGTTACAGGCTTGTTCTAAAATTTATGAAATAAATAAAAACGTCCTCAATCTACACACAATACCCTATAAAGACAAAGTGAAAAGTTTTTTTTATTTTTTTTAAATGTTTGCAAATGTATTAAAAAACAGAAATACCATGACATAAGTATTCAGACCCTTTGCTGTGAGACTCAAAATTAAGCTCAGGTGCATCCTGCTTTCCTTGATCATCCTTGAAATGTTTCTACAACATGATAGGAGTCCACCTGTGGTAAATTAAATTGATTGGAGATTAATTGGAAAGCCACACACCTGTCTATATAAGGTCCCACAGTTGACAGTGCATGTCAGAGCGAAAACCAAGCCATGAGGTCGAAGAAATTGTAGGTAGAGCTCAGAGACAGGATTGTGTCAAGGCACAGATCTGGGGAAGGGTACCAAAAAATATCTGCAGCATTGAAGGTCCCCATCATTGTTAAATGGAAGTAGTTTGGAACCACCAAGACTCTCCCTAGAGCTTGCCACCCAGCCAAACTGGGCAATCGGGGGATAAGGGCCTTCGTCAAGGAGGTGACCAAGAACCTGAAGTTCCCTCTGACAGAGCTCCAGAGTTCCTCTTTGGAGATGGGAGAACCTTCCAAAAGGACAACCATCTCTGCAGTACTCCACCAATCAGGCCTTTATGGTACAGTGGCCAGACGGAAACCACTCCTTAGTAAAAGGCACATGACAGCCCACTTGGAGTTGCCAAAAGGCACCGAAAGACTCTCAGACCATGAGAAACAAGATTCTCTGATCTGATGAAACCAAGATTGAACTCTTTGGTCTTAATACCCAGCGTCTGGAGGAAACCTGGCACCATCCCTACGGTGAAGCATGGTGGTGGCAGCATCATGCTGTGGGGATGTTTTCAGCGGCAGGGACTGGGAGACTAGACAGGATCGAGGGAAAGATGACCGGATAAATGTACAGAGAGATCCTTGATGAAAACCTGCTCCAGAGCGCTCAGGACCTCAATCTGGCGCGAGGGTTCACCTTCCAACAGGACAACGACACTAAGAACACACCCAAGACAACGCAGGAGTGGCTTCAGGACAAGTGTCAATGTCCTTGAGTGGCCCAGCATGAGCCCAGCCTTGAACCTGATCGAGCATCAGGGACCTGAAAATTGCTGTGCAGCAACGCTCCCCATCCAACCTGACAGAGCTTGAGAGGATCTGCAGAGAATGGGAGAAACTCCCCAAATAAAGGTGTCAAGCTTGTAGCGTCATATCCAAGAAGACTCAAGGCTGTAATCGCTATCAAAGGTGCTTCAACAAAGTACTGAGTAAATGGTCTGAGTACTTAAGTAAGTAAATGTGATAGTTTTTTTTATTTTGAATAAATTGTCAGAAAAAAATCTAAAAGCCTGTTTTGTTTTGCCATTATGGGGTATTGTTACAACCTTACTCAAATGTAACAAAATTTGGAAAATGTCAAGGGGTCTGAATACTTTCCGAATGCACTGTATGTGGATTTGGGGGTTATACTTTGCACTATACTTGTCAGACTTTTTGTTGATTTTGTTCATTTCAATGTATTAGTTAAGTCGAGTCAACCGTCCAATACGCGTGAGAATGAGTCACAATATGAATCAGAATGTGCCTCAACGTTTCACTTACTGCTTCATGGCGATGATTTGGGAGTCTATGGTCTCCTGCTTGCCCTTTATGTGCTGCACATTGGTCAGGATTTTTGAGACATCGTCTGAGCTCATCTTAAGCTCATCATGTTTAACATTGGACACCTGAGGGGGAGGGAGAACATGACGAAATGGTTAACGCAAACTGTTAAAGCAAAGAAAACTGTTAAAGGGAGGCGGGAAAGAGATAAAAAAAACAAGCCTTCAGTGTAGGCCTTGGCCCTGACTTGAACCCTGAGGGATAGATAATGGAAACACAATGAAAGTGTATGATTCGGTATTCAGTTTTTAGCCTGAACTGGTCAGTTGGCCAGAGGCAGACTATATCAAGGTGCAGATGGAAACAGCAGTAAATCAGTGGACTGAGCGGAGCAGAAAGTGACTGCATTAAAGGGTCCGGCAACGTCAGATTACAAGCTCCCTGGCCTGCTTTCTCTAATCCACCCATCCCCAGATGGCAGGCTCCACAGAGACCACTAGATTAGCTCAATCTGCCACAGGAGTGGAGGGGAGCAGAGAGAAAAATCAGGCCAAGCAGGCCATGCACTGGGAGCATATGCTGTCTGTCTGAGGAGCATCCCAATAGGTTTCTCTATGAGGAGTTTTACTGAGGCTTTCCATGTGTGTTTTCTACAGGGAGTTGGCAACATAGTTCTGACTATAAATGTAACATATTTGTAATACTTTCTTAATTAATACTGTTTGGGCTATGTAAAGCCTATTTAAAAAGACTGTTCGGAGTTGAGTATGAAGAAGGGCATGATACATGAATCAGAAATATCATGATGATCAACTTTATCATTTTGCACTTACATTGGTAACTTTCCGTTTGATATTTTCCAGCAGATGCTCTTGTCCGCGGAGGAAGTAGGGATGCTGGAATTCAGTGTCGTCCTTCTCGGGCTTCACCAGGCCGCCCTGCTCAATGTGAACTACTTTGCGGAAGCCATCTGTAGAAAGAAAAAAACAACAGTTTTGACTAAGACATACCATTAAATTACTAGAGACACGTGAAACTTACATAGGCAAGTTTCAGAAACAAAAAATACAGGCTGATTTCTAGGTCACTGTATGCAATCATATCCTCCTAGCCTTTTCAGTCTTAATAAATAACATGCAAGTGGATTACAAAACCAAAGATACAAAAAAATCTCAAGGATTTCAGAAAAAAAAAACGTGGTTGCATCTACCTCAACTTCTGAGAAATAGCCTGTAATAAAAATAATTCCTTGGTTGAGTCTATTTAAAGGATCATTAGAATATAAGCAAATAATTTGCAGAATCTACCGCACACCCAAAACCGATAAGTGAAGGTTCTGTTGACAGAATGCTAAACTGGAGAAACATAAAAAGTATACGCAAATCAAATGAAACTGCTATGAAGATTTCATTGCTATGCCTAACGTATTAAATACATGAATGACAACTCACACATATTGAGCTGGCGCACAAAGCTGGCCATGTTATTGTGTTTAAAATACTTGGGAAGCACCTCCTTGGAGAATCGGCACTGATCAAACACATGGAAGCTGTTGCCATTCTGTAAAGGAAGAACAATAACAGTTAAAGAAATAGTCGCACAACCCCAGTTTACCTTAGCTAGGCCCTATGTACTGAGAATGTACTAAGAATCAGGTTAAGCTGCCTTGGGTGGCTTACAACAAAGCTAAACAACATTGGGTCTGATAAAGTCTCTAACTAAACTCTGTGACTATGGCGAGTCTCTGGCAATGGTTTACAGGTTGAATAATTATGAAATACCACATTGGCAATGTGAAGAGACAAAGAGAACCCCCTGAAACCTATAAAGGCAGAGCATTCCAATACCTGTATTGATATCCTAATTAGTAGAACATGTAGTTGATTTATTTGAACATAACCAGAATATTCTGGGGACATTCACACAATCTGGGAGGGCGTCATGACGCAATAAGGGCTGAACTAGTGGAAAAGTGAAATGGTCCAGTGTAGGAGAATAGAAGTGTTTAGCCTGAATGTTAGTTTGTTATTTAGCTATCTATTCATTTTTGGGAAATGGATGCTGAGAGAAGTCAGCTGCTTGGATCAGAGGCCATGAACATATAGGAGGAGGCTTTTGGATAGACATGAGAGGCTGCGTCAACACATGCAGGGTTTTCTCCTACCCAGTAGGCTAGTTAGAGATAACATCCCTAAAAAGGGTTGCAAAGGGAGGTTATATTACTGGAAGCATTCTAAGTTTACCAGTAAACTACCAGCATTTCGGGAGCTATCAAGTTTTTTGGGGGAACTTTATTACAATTTTTGGAAACTTCAGATTATCACAGGCGTCTAATTGTCTCTGGCCCTCTGTGTGGCCTTATCAAATGTAAAATAAGCAATAATCAAATAATATGATTTTAAAACTGAATGGCAAAGCTGTAAAATATTATCCTAAATATAAACAACCAACTTAGTGAATACCATTGGTGTTTAATATGAGGCTTTTAGCATGAAATATCCTTGTTTATATATATTTTGTACACATTTATTTGACTATGTCAATATGTCTTTGTTGTTAATGTTTTGGTGCCAAAGTCAATCGTTGGAAGAGCGGTAGAGTTAATTGAAAATAATGCCATTGTTGATTATATTCTTTTTTCGTTCATTACTATATTTTCTCTTGAACCGTATGGTCTATCCCAGCATTTCCCAAACTAGGGTGATGTGGGGTCGCCTGATTTGAAAATGGAATCGCGAGAGAAACTACGGGAAAAATATATAATAATTGAACCAGGGTCACATCAGTAACCTCCGGAAGCCGCTAGATGCAGTTATAATAAACAGAGCAGTTTCTGTTTTCTTCCTACAAATGTGGCTCAGTCTTTTGAATGGTTTAAGCTACAAAATAGTATGTCCCCATCACAGGGGGTTGGAACAATGCAGTTTATTACCTAAATCAAATAATTTATGATGAACTACACAAGGTGGTGAAAGTGCACCGTGTTCTTGATGCTCATTTCCAATGAATATCAAAGGTCTGATTATGGTGGGATGATGATCTATGCTTGACAAATACAAATATTTGCATGAATAATCTCATAATGTAGACTTGACTACCCACAGAGTATCTGCAAACTGTTGGTTAGAGTGCAGGTGCCAAAACCAGAGGAGGCACATTTCAGACCCTTTGCTATGAGGCTCGTCCTGCTTCCATTGATCATCCTTGAGATGTTTCTACAACTTGATTGGAATCCACCTGAGGTAAATTAAATTGATTGGAGATGAATTGGAAAGCCACACACCTGTCTATATTAGGTCCCAGTTGACAGTGCATGTCCGAGCAAAAACCAAGCCATGAGGTCGAAGGAATTGTCCCTAGAGCACCGAGACAGAATTGTGTCGAGGCACAGATCAGGGGAAGGGTACCAAAAAATGCCTGCAGCATTGAAGGTCCACAAGAACAGTGGCCTCCATCATTCTCAAATGGAAGAAGATTGGAACCACAAAGACTCTTCCTAGAACTGTCCGACCGGCCAACCTGAGCAATCGGGGGAGAAGGGCCTTGGTCAAGGTGACAAAGAACCCAATGGTCACTCTGACAGAGCTCCAGAGTTCCTCTGTGGAGATGGGAGAACCTTCCAGAAGGAAAATCATCTCTGTAGCACTCTATTAATCTGGATTTTATGTTAGTGGCCAGATGGAAGGCACTTCTCAGTAAAAGGCACATGACAGCCCACTTGGAGTTTGCCAAAAGGCACGTAAAGACTCTCAGACCAGATAATCTTGTTTCTATTCTCCTACACTGAAATGGTCCAGTGTAGGAGAATAGAAGTGTTTTGCCTGAATGTTAGTTTGTTATTTAGCTATCTATTAATTTTTGGGAAATGGATGCTGGGAGAAGTCAGCTGCTTGGATCAGAGGCCATGAACATATAGGAGGAGGCTTTTGGATAGACATGAGAGGCTGCGTCAACACATGCAGGGTTTTCTCCTACCCAGTAGGCTAGTTAGAGATAACATCCCTAAAAAGGGTTGCAAAGGGAGGTTATATTACTGGAAGCATTCTAATATAACCTAATACCCAAGAAGACTCCAGGCTGTAATCACTGCCAAAGGTGATTCAACAAAGTAATGGGTAAAAGGTCTGAATAGTTATGTAAATGTAATATCAGTTTATAAATGTACTAAATTTGCCAACATTTCTAAACATATTTTTGCTTCATCATTATGGGTTGTTGTATGTAGATGTTCAAATAAGGCTGTAATTTAACATGTGGAAGAAGTCAAGGGGACTGAATACTTTCCCAATGCACTGTACGTACAGATTAAAAATATAAACTTTAATGCATTTCCAAAACCTTTTAAAAATGGATGGTTTTCCCACAAAAAAAGGTTACATTTAATAGAGAATATGCCCACTGTAGTATTAGCACATGCACTCTAGCCAACAGCTCGCAGACACAGTGCATGTATAGTCTACATGATGAGATTGTCAAACGGCAGCCAAGCCTAGATGATCATGTCACCAGAATAAGACCCTCAATGTTTATTGGAGAGGGGTATCACGCTCATCACCTTGCACTTTCACCATCCTGTGAAGTTAATTTAATATGTAGCCTAATAAACTGCATGCTTTCCCAACTAATCATAGTGGGAGGACCATACATGTCATTGCGTGACTCCGAGTTTACTTCGATATGATGAACAGTATCAGCTCATAAGAGTTTTCACTGACATTTCTCACATAATACATTTTTCAGACAAAAAGATTCCACCTTCTCTAGCGTGTTTTGTCTCCAGTGGCAAAGTTCACCCACAAATGTTTCCAACAGGCCTTTGGCAAAAAATAATATCTGTTGTGTATATTACTAGCACAAAGGTTGGTTGGAAACCTAGTTAATTATGCTTTTTTTTCTACACAGAAGATCATAGGACGTTATCAGGCAATCATTTTGTAATACATTTGATGAATTTCAGTCACTTCAAACCATAGCTTCTTCCTTCAGATTGAAATACTGTCAAAAGTACTGTCAGACTGGTTTGCAATTATGTCATAGTCCCAATTAAAAAAGTAAACGTTGGCCGTTGATTACATCGCTTTTAGTTTAACATGGTGGGGTAGCGAATAAAACATATAAATAAATAGTTGCTAGCAATGTCTGGAAAAAGGCTGTCAAATTGCCACAGACAATGCAACGGCGGCATGATACACATATTCATCATCCATTTCTCAAATTGGTTATAGAGCCACACCCCCCTTTTCTCACACCCCCTTTTCTCATAACCATGCTAGCTAGTTTCAATGAATGTCTGGTTTTGCATGGCTGTTTGACACAAACACAGACCGCTAGTTACTGTGTCCAGAGTTCCCCAAATTAACTGGCTGCAGACAGGGATTGCTAACATAGCTAGCCAGCTAACGATAATTGACACCCAGCAACAGCTGAAGCTCGGAATGACCAAAGCACCCGCCACGAAGCTCCCCTGGCAGTTGCTGCCCAGACAAACGTGTCACCTTCACATTTGACCAAATTAAGTTGGCTAGTTAACTAGCTAGCTGGTTCCTTACATCTTTCTGACTCAGTCCAACCAACTCGTGTAATCTGGTTAGCAAGCTAGCTACCAAGGCTAATTAGCTAGTTGGCTAACTGATGTGGTTTATCATATAGTTAGCTAGTTATAGTTAACGGTGTCTGTGTTAAATGATGTCCCGATAGTTAGCTAAAATATTGAATGACATTTAGATAGCAAATGTCTAGAAAGTGAACCAAGTCGATATACAAAGTAAGGTGTCCAGCAGCTAGGTAGTAGGATAGTTAGCATTAGTAACGTTCGCTAGCTAACTCACTGGGCTCCAGCAGATTAGAGGATCGGTGTCAGGATCCTCAACAAGAGTCCAAAGTTTTGTGAGAAATGCAGGTACGTTATTCCCACTGACAACGACCCCAACAGACCCACCAACGTGAAACTCCATTATCAACGAAAATGACAAGAATCGCTTGAAAAGTTGATAAACTCCCAAAATAGCCAACAAGGGATGAGAACTCCAGAGAAAAGAAAATCCAAAACACAGCGCAATCTTTGCTGTAACAACTATGCAATTTCTTTGGAAATTATCCTTATCTTAACACAAACAAAAATATTTCGAAGACTTTTAGCTAATTGAGAAACTATTATAAGTGAAAGTATCCATCAAATCGACAAATCTAAACAACTGCGTAGAGAAAGGCCATTGCACAGGCGCATGGTGGTCGCCATTTTGTGACCTCATCAGGGAGGAAAACAAATGTCCACCAAAGACAACCAAAGTGTCATGAATTAAATGCCAAAATAGTACTATTGTTGATTATATAATAATATAACACAAGATGAAATAAAATATATGAAATACACAAAAATGTACCTTTAAACTTTGGCCAATTTTTCAGACCCTATACATTTGCAGCATATTTACGGTTATTAATTTGAGCTATAACATTATGTAATTATCTATTATGAAATAATTACAGACGCATGTTTTTAATCGCGTTAGAAAATTGCAGTTTTAAAACGCTCTCAACTTTCAACTTTGACCTCTTGCGGAATTCCACATGGTCGGCTGTTGATGTACAAGAACCATGCCTACTGTAACTCTAGAATCACAGAAAAACGGCACCATGAGTAAAGCTAAAGTAAAGAGTGCGAAGAAAAGAGCTGCCGAAGAGGACAATGACCAGGTAGGAAAAGTATTTCTAAAATTATATTCGGTATTAAAAAGGGTAAAGCATTGCTAACCAGCTAGCTAACGTTTGTTATGTAGGGAAATGTGGATGTGCAAGCTCAAACCTCGCAGTTTTTTTAACTACTTTTTTTGTCAATCACCCCCAGATGTATTAGCTAATAAAATTGTACAATGTTTTTGTATAAACAGTAACGAATGGTCTGTCTCACCTAGCAAACACAGTCAGTATAGTCCATGATGAGCCAGACCCCCACATTTGTGTTGTCGGACTCACACTGTCTTAATGCTATTTCCCTAGAGTTGGAAATTGTGTGATAGCAGTGTAGTAATTTGAGCGTTTGTGTGTTAACTCTCTTTTTTCCATCACATACATTTTTCCCATATGGTTTTTATGCCTGTTTTGTTAGGATATCAAATAAAGTGTTTTGTCCGTGCAGATTAACAGTGAAATTCTTAGGGGCTGTTCCCAACAATGCAGAGAGAGAGAGGGGGGATAACACAAGGAATAAATACACAATGAGTAACGATAACTTGGCTATAAACACGGGGTACCAGTACCACGTCGATGTACATGGGTACTAGGTAGTTGAGGTAGATATGTACAAATAGGATGGCATAATGTGACTAGGGCGACAGTATAGATAATAGACTGTAACAGCAGCATATGTGATGAGTTAGTCAAATTGTCCGGGTACCGATTTGTTAACTATCTTATGGCTTGGGTAGAAGCTGTTCAGAGTCCTGTTTTTCCCAGACTTGTTGCATCCGTACCGCTTTCCGTGCGTTAGCAGAGAGAAGAGTCTGACACCGCCTGGTATAGAGATCCTGGATGGCAGGGAGCTTGGCTCCAGTGATGTACTGGGCTGTACACACTACCCTGTGTAGCACCTTATGGTCGGAATCCAAGCAGTTGCCATGCCAAGCAGTGCTGCAGCAAAGTCGAGATGCTCTCAATGATGTAGCTGTAGAACTTTTTGGAGCATCTGGGGGCCCACGCTAAAACTTTTCGGCCACCTGAGGGGGAAGAGGCGTTGTCATGCCCTCTTCTTGACTGTTGGTGTGTGTGTGGACACAGAGAAACTTTAAGCTCTCAACTTGCTCCACTACAGCCCTGTGGATGGGGGTGTGCTTGGCCCTCTGTTTCCTGTAGTCCATGATCAGCTCCTTTTGTCTTGTTGAGGGAGAGGTTGTTGTTGTTGTCCTTGCACCACACTGCCAGGTCACTGACCATCTCCCTGTAGGTTGCCACGTCATCGGTGATCAAGCCTACCACCGCTGTGTAGTTGGCAAACTTAATTATGGTGTTTGAATTAGAGGTCGACGATTATGATTTTTCAACGCCGATACCGATTTATTGGAGGACCAAAAAAGCCGATACCGATCTAATCGGCAGATGTTAAAAATAAATAAATGTATTTGTAATAATGACAGTTACAACAATACTGAATTAACACTTATTTTAACTTAATATAATACATCAATAAAATACATTTAGCCTCAAGTAGATAATGAAACATGTTCGATTTGGTTTAAATAATTCAAAAACAAAGTGTTGGAGAAGAACGTAAAAGTGCAATATGTGCTATGTAAGAAAGCTAACGTTTCAGTTCCTTGCTCAGAACATGAGAACATATGAAAGCTGGTGGTTCCTTTTAACATGAGTCTTCAATATTCCCAGGTAAGAAGTTTTGGTTGTAGTTATTATAGGACTATTTCCCTCTATACCATTTGTATTTCATTAACCTTTGACTATTGGATGTTCTTATAGGCACTTTAGTATTGCCAATGTAACAGTATAGCTTCCGTCCCTCTTCTCGCTCCTCCCTGGGCTCGAACCAGCAACACAACGACAACAGCCACCACATCGAAACAGCGTTACCCATGCAGAGCACCCCAAGGCTCAGAGCGAGTGAAGTTTGAAATGCTATTAGCGCGCGCTAACTAGCCAGCCATTTCACTTCGGTCACACCAGCCTCATCTCTGGAGTTGACAGGTTTGAAGTCATAAACAGCGCAATGCTTGACGCACAACGAAGAGCTGCTGGCAAAACGCACAAAACTGCTGTTTGAATGAATGTTTACGCGCCTGCTTCTGTCTATCACTGCTCAGTCAGATACTAACTCCAAAAAGTTCTGGGACACTGTAAAGTCCATGGAGAACAAGAGCACCTCCTCCTAGCTGCCCACTGCACTGAGGCTAGGTAACACGGTCACCACCGATAAATCCATGATTATCGAAAACTTCAACAAGCATTTCTCAACGGCTGGCCATGCCTTCCCCATGGCTACTCCAACCTCGGCCAACAGCTCCACCCCCCCGCAGCTACTCGCCCAAGCCTCCCCAGCTTCTCCTTTACCCAAATCCAGATAGCAGATATTCTGAAAGAGCTGCAAAACCTTGACCCGTACAAATCAGCTGGTCTTGACAATCTGGACCCTCTGTCTGAAACTATCCGCCGCCATTGACGTAACCCCTATTACCAGCCTGTTCAACCTCACACTGCTATGCTTTGTCTTGGCCAGGTCGCAGTTGTAAATGAGAACGTGTTCTCAACTAGCCTACCTGGTTAAATAAAACTTAGATACTTGTATGCTCAGTCAGATTATATGCAACACAGGACACACTAGATAATATCTAGTAATATCATTAACCATGTGTAGTTAACTAGTGATTATGATTGATTGTTTTTTATAAGATAAGTTTAATGCTAGCTAGCAACTTACCTTGGCTTACTGCATTTGCGTAACAGGCAGTCAGTCTCCTTGTGGAGTGCAACGAGAGAGAGGCATGTCGTTATTGCGTTGGACTAGTTAACTATAAGGTTGCAAGATTGGTTCCCCCGAGCTGACAAGGTGAAAATCTGTCTTTCTGCCCCTGAACGAGGCAGTTAACCCACCAT
Source organism: Oncorhynchus clarkii lewisi (assembly GCF_045791955.1). NCBI lineage: Eukaryota > Metazoa > Chordata > Actinopteri > Salmoniformes > Salmonidae > Oncorhynchus > Oncorhynchus clarkii. The sequence goes on from NC_092178.1 coordinate 18,005,676, forward strand.
TCCTAGGCCGTCATTGAAAATAAGAATGTGTTCTTAACTGACTTGCCTAGGTAAATAAAGACTAAATAAAGGTGTTAAAAAAAAAATAAAAAAAATTGGGCAAATCGGCACCCAAAAATACAGATTTCCGATTGTTATGAAAACTGGAAAACGGCCCTAATTAATCGGCCATTCCGATTAATCGGTCGACCTCTAGTTTGAATCCTGTGTGACCATGCAGTCGTGGGTAAACAGAGAGTACAGGAAGGGACTAGGCACACACTACTGAGATTTTGTTGCTTAGGCCACCCCCAGGAGGTGAGGATATCAGGACGTCCAGGCGAGGGAGGTTTTTAATCCCAGGGTCCTTAGTTTAGTGATGAGCTTGGATGGCACTATGGTGTTGAACGCTTAACTGTAGTCAATGAACAGCTTTCTCACATAAGTGTTTGTTTCGTCCAGATAGTAAAGAGCAGTGTGGATTGCAATAGACATTGCGTCACCTGTCGATCTGTTGCGGCAGTATATGAATTGGAGTGGTTCCAGGGTGTCTGGGTTGATTGTGTTTATGAGCCATGACCAGCCTGTCAAAGCATTTCATGGCTACAGATGTGAGTGCTTCAATATCTCCGGATAGTAATTTAGACAGGTTACCTTGGCTTTCTTGGGCACAGGGACTATAGTGGTCTGCTTGAAACATGGAGTTATTACAGACTGGGTCAGGAAAACGTTGAAAATGTCTGTGAAGACGCTTTCCAGTTGGTCAGTGCATGCTATTGAGTAGGCAACCTGGTAATCTGTCTGGCCCTGTGGTCTTTTGAATGTTTACCTGTTTAAAAGGTCTTACTCACATCGGCTACGGAGAGTGTGATCACACATTCACCCGTAACAGCTGGTGCTCTCATGCATGGTTCAGTGTTGCTAGCCTCAACATGAGCATAAAAGGTATTTAGCTCGTCTGGTAGGCTCACGTCACTGGACAACTAGCGGCTGGGTTTCCCTTCATAATCTGTGATAATAGCCACATCCAACGAGTGTTAGACCCGGTGCAGTAGGATTTGATCTTGGTACTTTATTGATGGGTTGCTTATTTGATGGTTCATTGCGCCACGCAAGGCCTAAAATTTACTTTTGGTTCCACTAGCCACTGTGACGGGTAGATTTAAAAATATACCAGCCACTCATATCTTACCAGCCAAAATATTTGCTTCTATAAAAAAAACGGATGAGCGAGCTTTAATGTTTCTTGAACAATAAATGTATTACTAGTAAAATGTAATGTGGTATATTGTTTTAGTCTTTTAACCAAAATTTCACAGATGAGACATGGTCACCGCAGGAGGCTGCTGAGGGGAGACTGGCTCATAATATTGTCTGGAATGGAGCAAATGGAGTTGCATCAAACAGCTGAACCATGTATTTGATACAATTCCACTTATTCCTGCACCAGTCAATACCACAAGCCCGTTTTCCCCAATTAAGGTGCCACCAGCCTCCTGTGCTGTTCACCTACCACTTTTAATAGCACCACGACTGTGTAGCTTATTCTCTTGGTGTAGCCAGCCTATTTTTCTCTGGTAAAATGTACTTTAAGACATTAGGAAATGTAGCTGGCTACATTATTTCTATAATAGACTTAATCATTAGAAATGATAGCGTTGCACTTCTGTTGTCATCTGATGAAAATGAAGCTATTTTCTGCCGAATGTGTTGCACTAATGTATTTTCTGTGAAGGAAAACTATAGTCGCACGTCCCTGATCACTATATTGAAGCAAAAAAAGACTGTTGTACTTTCAATATAAAACGCGACCCCTGTCAATACACAGCTGGACACATCTGCTCCAGCTTTCTCCTATTGTGCTTTTTAAAAACAAACACGTGACTAGCTCAACTGTGCTGGGGTACTAAGTAGGTATATGCTTCATAACCCTTTGATGCGTACGATCACATATTTGTGATCATTGTTGAGTTGTCAATGCAGCGTACGATCTCATGTGATTGGAACAGTAGCAACACAACGTACAGAGCAACAAATGTGTCTAAACATCATTGTTGTCTGAAGGGCATCTAAATGTTTTTTTGCACTGATAGAAAATATAGGTCTTAAACTTTATTCCTCAATTTGACCTTTTTATTGTAAAAGATAAATGCAAACTTCAACATCCATTCATCACACGGAACACACATCCACAGCCAAACTCATTCCATAAACTAGTCTAAATAACAGGTTACGCTGACAAAAACCAAAACGTGAGTTAGCGACCTAACAGCTAGACTAGTTTACAATATACCATATCTCTGGTGAGCACAAGAAACTAATGTAATGTTGTTTAGAAAAGAAATGCGTGTCAGATAAGCTAACAGCAGATAATTTCTTTGATGGCTGCCATGTTTGTTTACGTTTGACAAGCGAAAACTCCCTAATCCCAGAATGCCATTCACTATAATGCCGCATTCAAAACAACTGGGAACTCAGAAATTTCCGACGTCATTGATTTCAAAGCCACTGGGAACTCCGACTAGGGGAAAATAAATTTGAACGGTCGTCCAACTCAGAATTCCAACTCTGGGCCTCTTTCTAGAGCTATGACTTTCCGATCTCTGATGTCATGATTTTATCTTGTATTTTTCAGAGTTCTCAGTTGTTTTGAATGCGGCATAAGACGCAAGTAAGCAAAGTCGAAGATGGCTGTGCCTATTGCGTGGAAAATATAAACTTAATTTGGCCACTTTTCAGCATATTACAAATCTGCATGAGCTTGTTAGTGTCTACAAGAACCGGAGCACATGAATTGACAAGTTGTTTACAGTTTTTGACCAATCACAAAGCAAATAAAATGTTATCACCTCACAGATCATCACTCAAATACAAGCCTTGCCAGATTTGGTTGAAACCATATTTTTGCGTGTGTGTGTGTGTGTGGGGGGGGGGGGGGGATAGTGTCTGATTTCCAAAGGAAACAACTCACTGATGAGGAGATAAATTAAATACATATTTAGTTATTCTGATGAAGAATCTGTGTATGAGAGAGTCGGATCAATCAGATAGTGATGAGGTATATCTGCCCCCCCCTCCAAACCTTCTGGACTGTGAGGAAAATGGTGCCCAACCCAACTTTGAAGGCAATGAACATCCCGCACCTCCCCAAGATGCTGGTGCTTTGTTAATCTTGTGGGCTGTGAGGAAGAAGAGGTTAAAGTAGAGGAGGATGCTCCCCGCTGCTGGAGATCCTGTCACTTCACACCATCAGAGATAGACTTCAATGACACCATGTCTGGCCTCCAAAGCACCCTGCCTAGAGTCAGAATGTTTTAAAAGGTTCATTGATGAGGAATTGGTGGAGAGTGTGGTGCAGGAAACCAACAGGTATGCCCATTTTTATGTTACAGAAAGACCCAGGGCTCTCTTCAAATTGATCAAAATTCTGAATGCTTTTAGCCCACTAAATATTCATATTTTGTTGCAGGTATTCTCATGAACTAAAAGAGAAGACTGCCCCTGGTGTAAAAGGGACGCTCTCAAAATGGGTGAACACTACCATCAGTGAAATGTATACCTTCCTGGTCACGGTGCTGCTGATGGGGCTAGCGAAGAAGGGCTCTGTGAGGGACTACTGACCCCATGCTGCAGACCCCCTTTTTTCTCCAACCCTTTACTCCGAGGACCGCTTCCTTGTCTTGCTGCTCCACTTTGAACAATGCCACTGCCAACAAAATTAGGAATGTCCTGGGCAGCTTCACCGGGGCATTTGGAAGAGTGTTTGTTCCTCACAAGGACTTGTGCATTGATGAGTCTCTCATGTTTTGGAAAGGAAGGCTTGCATTCCGCCAACACATCCCATCAAAGTGCCACAGATTTGGAGGTGTTGTTTGTTTTATGTGACTGTCTGACAGGATATGTATAGGACCTGATCATCTACACCGGCGCCACCACAGATTAGGTATTTTGGTATATCTGGATCAGTGTTAATCACCATGCTGCAGCCTTACCTCAAAGGGGCACACTGTATTTGTGGACAACTGGTACAGTAGCCCTACCATTTTGAGTGAGAACACAGGGGCCTGTGGCACAGTTACATCCAACAGGAAGGGGATGCCAATATTCAAAAATAAGACAAAATGGCAAAATGGACATGCAGAACTGTTTGCCAGAAAAACCCCTTAAAATGGTACAAGAAACAATTGCATTTTTTAAATCGCTCTCAACGGCCACGTTGTCCCCCGGCAGGTCACAGGACAGGTGATCACCTACCTGCAGTACAGGATAAACCTGATGCAGCAGCCCCTTGAGGACTACCACACTCTCGTCCTTCTGCTGGGGGCTGGCCTGCCTATGACAATCCTCTACGCTTCACTGGACGCCACTTTCCAAGTGATGTCCCCCAGACCGCCCTGCAGGGGGATGTTCCAAAAATATGTAACATGTTTGTTTACCTGAAATGAAAACCTCTGTTTGACTCCTGGGTTCTATTTTTGAAATAAAACAGAACAAGAAAAGTATAATCAACTTTTGTTATTCCTTGATTTATAACGCTTTCTCAAATTTAAAAAAAGTCATTTGGCCAAATGGTTGTTGGCTAGGAGAAATATGATTTGATTTTTTTTACATCAAATCATTTTCACTAGCCAACAACCTTTAGGCTAGTCTAGACTACTTTAGACTTGAACACGATTTGAGTTGTTACAGTACATTAACTTTTCCTATGTATATACTGTATAGTTAGTAGTATTTGAAGTTTATACAAATGTAACCACGTTTTGAAAGGAGAGCGATAGCTGGTCCACCAAAATAACACTCAGCCCGTAGATGGCGCCAAAGCATTAACCTAGATAATCCTGTCGAGCTCCATAGTTTACGAAAACCCATTATCTACAACCTCGCTTCAAATCAAATGTATTTATATAGCCCTTTGTACATCAGCTGATATCTCAAAGTCCTGTACAAAAACCCCAAACAGCAAGCAATGCAGGTGTTGAAGCACGGTGGCTAGGAAAAACTCCCTAGGAAGAAACCTAGAGAGGAACCAGGCTATGAGGGATGGCCAGTCCTCTTCTGGCTGTGCCGGGTGGAGATTATAACAGAACATGGCCAAGATGTTCAAATGTTCATAAATGACCAGCATGGTCAAATAATAATAATCACAGGCAGAACAGTTGAAACTGGAGCAGCAGCACGCCCAGGTGGACTGGGGACAGCAAGGAGTCATCATGCCAGGTAGTCCTGAGGCATGGTCCTAGGGCTCAGGTCCTCCGAGAGAGAGAAAGAAAGAGATAATTAAATTCACACAGGACACCGAATAGGACAGGAGAAGTACTCCAGATATAACAAACTGACCCTATCCCCCCGACACAAACTACTGCAGCATAAATACTGGAGGCTGAGACAGGAGGGGTCAGGAGACACTGTGGCCCCATCCGATGATACCACCGGACAGGGCCAAACAGGAAGGCTATAACCCCACCCACTTTGCCAAAGCACAGCCCCCACACCACTAGAGGGATATCTTCAACCACCAACATACCATCCTGAGACGAGGCCGAGTGTAGCCCACAAAGATCTCCGCCACGGCACAACCCAAGGGAGGGGGGGCGCCAACCCAGACAGGAAGATCACGTCAGTGACTCAACCCACTCAAGTGACGCCTCCCTCCTAGGGACGGCATGAAAGAGCACCAGTAAGCCAGTGACTCAGCCCCTGTAATAGGGTTAGAGGCAGAGAATCCCAGTGGAAAGAGGGGAACCGGCCAGGCAGAGACAGCAAGGGCAGATCGTTGCTCCAGAGCCTTTCCGTTCACCTTCACACTCCTGGGCCAGACTACACTCAATCATATGACCCACGGAAGAGATGAGTCTTCAGTAAAGACAAAGGTTGAGACCGAGTCTGCGTCTCTCACATGGGTAGGCAGACCATTCCATAAAAATTGAGCTCTATAGGAGAAAGCCCTGCCTCCAGCTGTTTGCTTAGAAATTCTAGAGACAATTAGGAGGCCTGCGTCTTGTGACCATAGCGTACGTGTAGGTATGTACGACCAAATCAGAGAGATCGGTAGGAGCAAGCCCATGTAATGCTTTGTAGGTTAGCAGTAAAACCTTAAAATCAGCCCTGGCCTTGACAGGAAGCCAGTGTGCTTCAAGTCCCACATGCTTCAAGAGGGCCACCATTGTTCCTGTTCCCAAGAAAGCTAAGGTAACTGAGCTAAATGACTACCGCCCCGTAGCACTCACATCCGTCATCATGAAGTGCTTTGAGAGACTAGTCAAGGACCATATCACCTCCACCCTACCTGACACCCTAGACCCACTCCAATTTGCTTACCGCCCAAATAGGTCCACAGACGATGCAATCTCAACCACACTGCACACTGCCCTAACCCATCTGGACAAGAGGAATACCTATGTGAGAATGCTGTTCATCGACTACAGCTCGGCATTCAACACCATAGTACCCTCCAAGCTCGTCATCAAGCTCGAGACCCTGGGTCTCGACCCCGCCCTGTGCAACTGGGTACTGGACTTCCTGACGGGCCGCCCCCAGGTGGTGAGGGTAGGCAACAACATCTCCTCCCCGCTGATCCTCAACACTGGGGCCCCACAAGGTTGCGTTCTGAGCCCTCTCCTGTACTCCCTGTTCACCCACGACTGCGTGGCCACGCACGCCTCCAACTCAATCATCAAGTTTGCGGACGACACAACAGTGGTAGGCTTGATTACCAACAACGATGAGACGGCCTACAGGGAGGAGGTGAGGGCCCTCGGAGTGTGGTGTCAGGAAAACAACCTCACACTCAACGTCAACAAAACTAAGGAGATGATTGTGGACTTCAGGAAACAGCAGAGGGAACACCCCCCTATCCACATCGATGGAACAGTAGTGGAGAGGGTAGCAAGTTTTAAGTTCCTCGGCATACACATCACAGACAAACTGAATTGGTCCACTCACACAGACAGCATCGTGAAGAAGGCGCAGCAGCGCCTCTTCAACCTCAGGAGGCTGAAGAAATTCGGCTTGTCACCAAAAGCACTCACAAACTTCTACAGATGCACAATCGAGAGCATCCTGGCGGGCTGTATCACCGCCTGGTATGGCAACTGCACCGCCCTCAACCGTAAGGCTCTCCAGAGGGTAGTGAGGTCTGCACAACGCATCACCGGGGGCAAACTACCTGCCCTCCAGGACACCTACACCACCCGATGCCACAGGAAGGCCATAAAGATCATCAAGGACATCAACCACCCGAGCCACTGCCTGTTCACCCCGCTATCATCCAGAAGGCGAGGTCAGTACAGGTGCATCAAAGCTGGGACCGAGAGACTGAAAAACAGCTTCTATCTCAAGGCCATCAGACTGTTAAACAGCCACCACTAACACTGAGTGGCTGCTGCCAACACACTGACACTGACTCAACTCCAGCCACTTTAATAATGGGAATTGATGGGAAATGATGTAAATATATCACTAGCCACTTTAAACAATGCTACCTTATATAAATGTTACTTACCCTACATTATTCATCTCATACGCATACGTATATACTGTACTCTATATCATCGACGGTATCCTTATGTAATACATGTATCACTAGCCACTTTATACTATACTATGCCACTTTGTTTACATACTCATCTCATTTGTACATACTGTACCCGATACCATCTACTGTATCTTGCCTATGCTGCTCTGTACCATCACTCATTCATATATCCTTATGTACATATTCTTTATCCCCTTACACTGTGTACAAGACAGTAGTTTTGGAATTGTTAGTTAGATTACTTGTTATTACTGCATTGTCGGAACTAGAAGCACAAGCATTTCGCTACACTCGCATTAACATCTGCTAACCATGTGTATGTGACAAATAAAATTTGATTTGATTTGATTTGATTTGTGTAGGGAGGCTAGCACTGGAGTAATATGATCAAATTTGTTGGTTCTAGTCCGGATTCTAGCAACCGTATTTAGCACTAACTGAAGTTTATTTAGTGCTTTAGCCGGGAAAGTAGAGCATTGCAGTAGTCTAACCTAGAAGTAACAAAAGCAGGAATTAATTGTTCTGCATTTTTGGACAGAGTTTCTGATTTTAGCAATGTTACGTAGATGGAAAAAAGCTGTCCTTGAAACAGTCTTGATATGTTCGTCAAAAGAGAGATCAGGGTCCAGAGTAACGCCGAGGTCCTTCACAGTTTTATTTGAGACGACTGTACAACCAGTAAGATTAATTGTCAGATTCAACAGAAGATCTCTTTGTTTCTTGGGACCTAGAACAAGCATCTCTGTTTTTCCCCGAGTTTAAAAATAGAAAGTTTGCAGCCATCCACTTCCTTATGTCTGAAACACAGGCTTCTAGCGAGGGCAATTTTGGGGCTTCACCATGTTTCATTGAAATGTACAGCTGTGTGTCATCCACATAGCAGTGAAAGTTAACATTATGTTTTCGAATGACATCCCCAAGAGGTCAAATATATAGTGAAAACAATAGTGGTCCTAAAACGGAACCTTGAGGAACACCGAAATTTACTGTTGATTTGTCAGAGGACAAACCATTCACAGAGACCATCTGATATCTTTCCGACAGATAAGATCTAAACCAGGCCAGAACTTGTCCGTGTAGACCAATTTGGGTTTCCAATCTCTCCAAAAGAATGTGGTGATCGATAGTATCAAAAGCAGCACTAAGTTCTTGGAGCACGAGGACAAATGCAAAGCCTCGGTCTGATGCCATTAAAAAGGTAATTTACCACCTTCACAAGTGCAGTCTCAATGCTATGATGGGGTCTAAAACCAGACTGAAGCATTTCGTATACATTGTTTGTCTTCAGGAAGGCAGTGAGTTGCTGCGCAACAGCCTTTTCTAAGATTTTTGAGAGGAATGGAAGATTCGATATAGGCCGATTTTTAGTTTTATATATTTTCTGGGTCAAGGTTCAGCTTTTTCAAGAGTGGCTTTATTATTGACACTTTTGGTGAGTTTGGTACACATCCAGTGGATAGAGAGCTGTTTATTATGTTCAACATAGGAGGGTCAAGCACAGGAAGCAGCTCTTTCAGTAGTTTAGTTGGAATAGGGTCCAGTATGCAGCTTGAGGGTTTAGAGGCCATGATTGTTTGATCATTGTGTCAAGAGATATAGTACTAAAACATTTGAGTGTCTCTCTTGATCCTAGGTCCTGACAGAGTTGTGCAGACTCAGGACAACTGAGCTTTGAAGGAATACGCAGATTTAAAGAGGAGTCCGTAATTTGCTTTCTAATAATCATGATCTTTTCCTCAAAGAAGTTCATGAATTTATTACTGCTGAAGTGAAAGCCATCCTCTCTTGGGGAATGCTGCTTTTTAGTTAGCTTTGCGACAGTATCAAAAATAAATGTTGGATTGTTCTTATTTTCCTCAATTAAGTTGGAAAAATAGGATGATCGAGCAGCAGTAAGGGCTCTTCGATACTGCACGGTACTGTCTTTCCAAGCTAGTCGGAAGACTTCCAGTTTGGTGTGGCGCCATTTCCGTTCCAATTTTCTGGAAGCTTGCTTCAGAGCTCGGGTATTTTCTGTATACCAGGGAGCTAGTTTCTTATGATAAATGTTTTTAGTTTTTAGGGGTGCAACTGCATCTAGGGTATTGCGCAAGGTTAAATTGAGTTCCTCAGTTAGGTGGTTAACTGATTTTTTTTGTCCTCTGACGTCCTTGGGTAGACAGAGGGAGTCTGGAAGGACATCAAGGAATCTTTGTGTTCCTTGGTTGGGGTCTGAGCAGATTATTTGTTGCAATTGCAAACGTAATAAAATGGTGGTCCGATAGTCCAGGATTATGAGGAAAAACATTAAGATCCACAACATTTATTCCATGGGACAAAACTAGGTTCAGAGTATGACTGTGACAGTGAGTGGGTCCAGAGACATGTTGGACAAAACCCACTGAGTCGATGATGGAGTCCTTTTGGAGTGGGTCTGTGGACTTTTCCATGTGAATATTAAAGTCACCAAAAATTTGAATATTATCTGCTGACTACAAGGTCCAATAGGAATTCAGGGAACTCAATGAAGAATGCTTTATATGTCCCAGGTGGCCTGTAAACAGTAGCTATAAAAAGTGATTGAGTGGGCTGCATAGATTTCATGACTAGAAGCTCAAAAGACCAACATTTTTTTTTTTTGTAAACTGAAATTTGCTATCGTAAATGTTAGCAACACCTCCGCCTTTGCGGGATGCACGGGGGATATGGTCACTAGTGTAGCCAGGAGGTGAGGCCTCATTTAACACAGTAAATTCATCAGGCTTAAGCCATGTTTCAGTCAGGCCAATCACATCAAGATTATGATCAGTGATTAGTTCATTGACTATAATTGCCTTTGAAGTAAGGGATCTAACATTAACCTCTCTAGGGTATCTGGCCAATATCCAGTGAGGTTGCAGAGCGCCAAATTCAATTACAGAAATGCTCATTATAAAAATTCAGAAAACAAAACATATTTTACACAGGTTTAAAGATGAACTTCTTGTTAAACCAACCACAGTGTCATATTTATAAAATGCTTTTCGGCGAAAGCATACCTAGCCCAGAACATACCTAACCCAGAACATCGCCCAGTTGACAAATTATTGCAAACAGTAAACAGTCAAGCAGAAGCGTTACAAAACTCAGAAATAGAGAGAAAATTAATCCCTTACCTTTGATCTTCATATGTTGGCAATCAGAAGACATTCATTTACTCAACACATGTTTCTTTTTGTTTGATGAAGTTAATATCCAAAAACCTCAGTTTTGTTAGCGAGTTTTCTTCAGTAATCCACAGGCTCAAATTCAGTCAAAACAATCAGACGTAAAGTCTGTAAAGTTGTTTTTTTAGCCTAAATGATCTATAACATTTCAACTGGACAATAAAGTCTTCAATGTAAAAGGTAAACAAGAAATGCACATGTGCCTGAAAAAACTCTGCGTCATGTTAGGGTCCACTCGTTCAGACTGGTCTTACTCCCTCATTTATAAGAATACAAGCCTGAAACAATTTCTAAAGACTGTTGACATCTAGTGGAAGGCATAGGAACTGAAAATAGAGTCCTAAGTCAATGGATACTGTAATGGCATTGAATAGAAAACTACAACAACAACAAAAACTACTTCCTGAATGGATTTTTCTCAGGTTTTCGCCTGCTAAATCAGTTCTGTTATACGCACAGACACTATTTTAACAGTTTTGGAAACTTTAGAGTGTTTTCTATCCAAATCTAGTTATATGCATATCATATCTTCTGTGCCCGAGTAGCAGGCCGTTTAATTTGGGCATGCTTTTCATCCAAAATTCAGAATGCTACCCCCTACCCTAGAGAGGTTAAGTAGCCCTATTTTGAGATGTGAGGTATCACGATATCTTTCAGTAATGACAGGAATAGAGGAGGTCTCTATCCTAGTGAGATTGCTAAGGCGAACACCACCATGTGTAGTTTTGCCCAACCTAGGTCGAGGCACAGACACAGTCTTAATGGGGATAGCTGAGCTGACTACACTGACTGTGCTAGTGACTCCACTAAGCTGGCAGGCTGGCTAACAGCCTGCTGCCTGGCCTGCACCCTATTTCATTGTGGAGCTAGAGGAGTTAGAGCCCTGTCTATGTTGGTAGATAAGATGAAAGCACCCCTCCAGCTAGAATGGAGTCTGTCACTCCTAACCAGGCCAGGCTTGGTCCTGTTTGTGGGTCCCAGAAAGATGGCCAATTATCTACAAATTCTATCTTTTGGGAGGGGCAGAAAACAGTTTTCAACCAGCGATTGAGTTGTGAGACTCTGCTGTAGAGCTTATCACTCCCCCTAACTGGGAGGGGGCCAGAGACAATTACTCGATGCAGACACATCTTTCTAGCTGATTTACACGCTGAAGCTATGTTGCGCTTGGTGATCTCTGACTGTTTCATCCTAACATCGTTGGTGCCGACGTGGATAACAATATCTCTTTACTCTCTACACTCGCCAGTTTTAGCTTTAGCCAGCACCATCTTCAGATTAGCCTTAACTTCGGTAGCCCTGCCCCCTGGTAAACAGTGTATGATCGCTGGATGATTCGTTTTAAGTCTAATACTGCGGGTAATGGAGTCGTCAATGACTAGAGTTTTCAATTTGTCAGAGCTAATGGTGGGAAGCTTCGGCGTCTCAGACCCCGTAACGGGAGGGGTAGAGACAAGAGAAGGCTCGGCCTCTGACTCCGACTCGTTGCTTAATGGGGAAAAACGGTTGATCGTTTCTGTAGGCTGAATGAGCGACACCGGTTGAGCATTCCTACAGCATTTCCCTCCAGAAACCGTGAGACTGTTGTCCGGTTGCGGGGACCGTGCGAGGGGATTTATACTAACGTTACTATCTGTACTTACTGGTGGCACAGATGCTGTTTCATCCTTTCCTACACTGAAATTACCCTTGCCTAACGATTGCGTCTGAAGCTGTGCTTGTAGCACAGCTATCCTCGCCGTAAGGCGATCGTTCTCCTGTATATTATGAGTACAACGACTGCAATTAGAAGGCATCATGTTAATGTTACTACTTAGCTTCGGCTGTTGGAGGTCCTGACGAACCACGTCCAGATAAAGCGCCAAGAGTGAAAAAGTAGAATGAAAAAAAGTTGCGTGAGGGGAAAAACCAAAAATATAAACCGTAATTAAAATGTAAAAACCGTAAAGTTGTCAGGTAGCAAAGTAAGGTTGGCAACAAAATGCACAGCAACACGTAAACAAGTCTGCAAGTTGTGACCGGAAATGGCGTCACATTTGTGTCGGCTTTACTCATGCCACGGTCTCTGCATACAATATAGCTGATTACACGCACGCACCATTCAATCTGATCGCCCTCACAAACTAACTCACTTTGTTGCTAACATGAGTTCGTCCACCAGCCTGTTCTCATTATCCTCTGCCTCGACCAGGCTAAAACCTATCCAAGTCATAATACTCACCGTATTTGATGAGAAATATCTTCCTCTCCTGGTGACAGGCAGACATCTGGAGGCTACATGTCCAGTGGTGATAATACGTTGACATGGTGATGTAGAATAAATAAATACAATTTAAAGGGAAAAACTATTTGGTATACCAGCCTTTCCCGGCCTTAGCCATGGTCGCCATATGTAATACATGCTCATACCCCGCTATCACTTTGTATGCCATTATTGTATAAAATACACCGAATTTATCAGTTCAGGTTTCCCGCCCTCAAACATGCTAATACCAAAGCCTTTTTCAGATAATACATGTAATATAGATTATAATAATAATTATACAATTATCAAATGGTGTAGAGAATAGCGGTGAAATGCAACAATCAAATTCAGATCAACAGCATAGAATTCTGGTACCGCGTGCAATAACGGCTGTAAGGGCCGTTATTAATATTTATAAACTGGGTGGGTCGAGCCCTGGATGCTGATTGGCTGATAGCTGTGGTATATCAGACCTGTTTGCCACGGGTATGACAAAACATATTTTACTGCTCTAATTATGTTGGTAAACCATTTAATAATAGCAATAAGGCACATCTGGGGTTTGTGACGTATGGCCAGGTAAGATGGTAAGATCTTGCAAGAGTGTGCATAGCCTGAAACGCCCAGCCCTGAGAGGGTGGGGAGGAGGATCTGATGGTTCGCGGTGTCGAAGGCAGGGGATAGATCTAGGAGGATGAGAACAGAGGAGAGCGTGAGCTTTGGCTGTGCTGTGAGCCTCTGTGACACAGGAGCAGTCTCTGAGTGACCCGTCTTGAAGCCTGAATGGTTGGGGTCAAGAAGATTGTTCTGAGAGAGATAACGAGGAGGTTGATCAGAGACCGCACGCTCAAGTGTTTTGGAAAGAGTTGTTGACATCCAATGAGTCGAGTGTTGGTTTCTTGAGGAGGGGAGCAACTCTGGCCATTTTGAAGTCAGAGGGGACGTAGCCAGTGATTATGGATGAGGGAAGTGAGGAATGGGAGAAGGTCTCCAGAGAGGGTCTGGAGGAGGGGATGGGGTCGAGCGGGCAGGTTGTCGGTCGGCCAGACCTCACTAGTATGTCATCTGGAGAGAGAGGTGAGAAGGAGGTCAAGGCATAGGGTAGTTGTGTGAGTAAGGCCAATGGACTCAATAAGCTGAGTGAATGAGTAGCTGATGTCATCATCCCGGCCGGCTAGGGAGTGCCTAGCCGGCCGGGAGGTTATGGGATCCATATGCCTAATGGACAAAAATTAATGACCACTTTATTTCCATTGGACAAACTATATACACAAAAGCAAATACCACCGAATTGGGCAACATTGCTAGTCGTAGGATGCAGAAAGGGAGGAGAGTTGGGTCAACGAGGCTGAATCAGGAGACAGGGCGGAGAAGGATTTAGCAGAAGGAAGATATGATAGAAGAGGAGAGAGTAATGGGAGAGAGAAGATTGTGATGGCGTATGACCATCTGGGTTGGTGCTGAGTGTTTGGGGTTGGAGGAAAGGGAGACAGAAAAGGAAACAAAGTACTAATCAGAGACCTGAATTTGGGTTGCAGTGAGATTAGTAGATGAGCGGCCGCTAGTAAAGATTAGGTAAAGCGTATTGCCTGCCTTGTGAGTTGGAAGGGATTGGGGAAAGGGTGAGGAGAGTTGGAAAGATGTCGGGAGGTTGAAGTCGCCAAGTACAAAGAGAGGTGAGCCATCGTCAGGAAATTAGCTTATCAAGGTGTCAAGCTTATTGAGGAACTCTCCAAGGGCACCTGGTGGGCGATAGATGACAACAATGTTAAGCTTGAGTGGACAAGTGACAGTGACAGCATGGAATTCAAATGAAGAGATGGACAGGTGAGAGCGGGAGAAAAGAGAAGAATCTCAATTTAGGAGAAATGAGTAGACCTGTTCCACCACCGTGACGACCAGATGCTCTCGGACTATGAGAGAACCTAGTCAGATGAAGAAAGAGCAGCTGGAGTAGCAGTGTTCTCCGGTGTGATCCATGTCTCCGTCAGGGCCAAAAAGTGAAGGGACGGAAGGGCTGAGATGAACTGCACGTTCTTGACCGCACATCCAAACGCTGCCAGAGACCCGGAATTCCATATGGGTTGTTGAACAGTGTTGGAAGTCAATCTCTCTTGTTTTCACACAGCAAAGACCTTGAAGTCGTCAGCCACTAAGCCTTGGTAAAATACTCCAAACCAGAAGGTGGCAGTAGCGTTGTTTGGCAATGAATGTCCGTGTGTGTTGCTTTATGGTCTAGTCAATGTTAGCTGTGCTATTGTTGTAGAAATCCATTGTTGATACTAGCTAGTTGGCCACAGCTATATAACTAGGTAGCAAGATTAAAATGTAAATCACTCTACATTATCGCATGCAGCCCCTCTACATTTTGAGCTAGCTGGCTAACGTTAGCTAAATGGTTAGCATGATTTGCTAGCTAGATAGCTGTTGTGCTAGCTAGGTAAAGTAAAGACACTGCATTGATTCTCGGCAGCCAGCTACAGGCAGCTGCTTCATGAAAACAATTACATCACAATGGATTTATGTTACTAGCTACACTGGCCAGATGGCTAGCTTGGCAAAGGATTTAGTGTGACTGCCTTGCTCAGTTGGCAGGCTAGCTAACAAATAAGCTAATCCACATGATCAAAACTAACAAAAAATATCCTTCAAGCACACAATTCCTTAGCTAGATGTAAAACATAAAGACTTTCTCTAGAAAAAGGGGTATTATGCAGCTTTATTGTTTGTTAGAACAATTCTGATTACAAGGGGGTGAATTAGAACAGGAAAAGTGACTTTTTTTTTTACAATTGTCATTCCTGTCAGCTCCCCCACGTGGAGGTTTGTGCTCTCTGATTGTCTCAAAGTCAATTTGTCGTCCACTGCCGAGCATTGTGATACTACAATTAGAAGCGGCAGGTTTGTCAGTACACAGCAGGTACGTCTTTTGTTCTAACAAGAGAAGGAACGGCTCCTACTTATCGGCAGTAAGGTTCTCGGTGTGTAACATTCTTGGAAAGCATGAATGATTTTAAAGGGTATATGTGAGCAATAACTTGTTGTATACTGACATTGTTGGTCATAGGGTAAAATCCCTATGGGAAAAATGTATGAGATGGAGGGACGAAAGAAAGTGACACACAAACGCTCCATTTGCTGCACTGCTATTACACATTTTCCAACTCTAGGGACATTGACCTTCCAAATCACGGAGACATCTTCATCCCAAGTAAGCCTGATTTCAAACTCAAATGGCACAGAGAATTCGGGAGGCGGTCTCTCTATAAAAGTTGCTGGCCTCACACCAATACACTCAGATAACAGCCAGCCAACCCTTGTCAGTGTTGATATCCTATGTCGGGTCCTGTTAAATAACAAAGAAACTGATTTTGTTTCTGCAACCTCCCAGAATCTCAATCCGACATTCCAAAATGTAGACCGCTGTCTTTGCAAATTATTTTCTAACCAGGAGTGTATCAATTATTCTCAGATTCGGAGTGGCCTTTGAATAGTGTTAGCTCAAACAGTGCATATGACCTAAACTTTTGCCCCTGCTCTTCTGATTTCAATGTGATATCGATATGATTAACAAAATAGTGTTGCGTTTACTTTTCAGTGTTGGCAACCGACTTAAAACAAAATGCAACATTCCAAAATGCAGCTGCTGCGTTCTTCTGCAAGTCCTCTAACCAGTGATATACATATTCCTAGATTCTGTGTGGTTTATCAGTAGTGTTAGTTTGAACAGGACGTGAAACCTGACTATTGATTGCAACGTGTTATCGGTATGAGTGATGGATAAATAATTATTGCCACTTGTCAAACAACAGGGTTTTTGGTGCATATGCAGTTTATAAGGTGAAAAAGAATAATACAAGTAATACGATTAGTATTGTGGTACATGAATGTGTTGGTATTACATTTTATGTTTGTTTTCAATTTATCACAAACTGTTTCTGCGTATTGATTATTGATTTGGACACTTGAATACAATATTTGGACATTGGACTATTTATCAAAAGTTGTCAACAGGAAGCAGTGATGGCATTATTTTCAGCTTATGTTTATCGAATATAAAATTACATTTCAACATTAATTTCTAATAGTATTCTAATTAATCAGGGAAAAACTGCTGAATGAGTCCAAAAATGTGCTGTGATTTGATTTAATTGGATGATACAGTGCCTTGCGAAAGTATTTGGCCCCCTTGAACTTTGCAACCTTTTGCCACATTTCAGGCTTCAAACATAAATATATAAAACTGTATTTTTTTGTGAAGAATCAACAACAAGGGGGACACAATCATGAAGTGGAACGACATTTATTGGATATTTCAAGCTTTTTTAACAAATCAAAAACTGAAAAATTGGGCGTGCAAAATTATTCAGCCCCTTTACTTTCAGTGCAGCAAACTCTCTCCAGAAGTTCAGTGAGGATCTCTGAATGATCCAATGTTGACCTAAATGACTAATGATGGTAAATACAATCCACCTGTGTGTAATCAAGTCTCCGTATAAATGCACCTGCACTGTGATAGTCTCAGAGGTCCGTCAAAAGCGCAGAGAGCATCATGAAGAACAAGGAACACACCAGGCAGGTCCGAGATACTGTTGTGAAGAAGTTTAAAGCCGGATTTGGATACAAAAAGATTTCCCAAGCTTTAAACATCCCAAGGAGCACTGTGCAAGCGATAATATTGAAATGGAAGGAGTATCAGACCACTGCAAATCTACCAAGACCTGGCCGTCCCTCTACACTTTCAGCTCATACAAGGAGAAGACTGATCAGAGATGCAGCCAAGAGGCCCATGATCACTCTGGATGAACTGCAGAGATCTACAGCTGAGGTGGGAGACTCTGTCCATAGGACAACAATCAGTCGTATATTGCACAAATCTGGCCTTTATGGAAGAGTGGCAAGAAGAAAGCCATTTCTTAAAGATATCCATAAAAAGTGTTGTTTTAAAGTTTGCCACAAGCCACCTGGGAGACACACCAAACATGTGGAAGAAGGTGCTCTGGTCAGATGAAACCAAAATTGAACTTTTTGGCAACAATGCAAAACGTTATGTTTGGCGTAAAAACAACACAGCTGAACACACCATCCCCACTGTCAAACATGGTGGTGGCAGCATCATGGTTTGGGCCTGCTTTTCTTCAGCAGGGACAGGGAAGATGGTTAAAATTGATGGTAAGATGGATGGAGCCAAATACAGGACCATTCTGGAAGAAAACCTGATGGAGTCTGCAAAAGACCTGAGACTGGGATGGAGATTTGTCTTCTAACAAGACAATGATCCAAAACATAAAGCAAAATCTACAATGGAATGGTTCAAAAATAATCATATCCAGGTGTTAAAATGGCCAAGTCAAAGTCCAGACCTGAATCCAATCGAGAATCTGTGGAAAGAACTGAAAACTGCTGTTCACAAATGCTCTCCTTCCAACCTCACTGAGCTCGAGCTGTTTTGCAAGGAGGAATGGGAAAAAATGTCAGTCTCTCGATGTGCAAAACTGATAGAGACATACCCCAAGCGACTTACAGCTGTAATCGCAGCAAAAGGTGGCGCTACAAAGTATTAACTTAAAGGGGCTGAATAATTTTGCACGCCCAATTTTTCAGTTTTTGATTTGTTAAAAAAGTTTGAAATATCCAATAACTGTCGTTCCACTTCATGATTGTGTCCCACTTGTTGTTGATTCTTCACAAAAAAATACAGTTTTATATCTTTATGTTTGAAGCCTGAAATGTGGCAAAAGGTCGCAAAGTTCAAGAGGGCCGAATACTTTCGCAAGGCACTGTATATCAGAAAATGTGAACTGGTTTGACCTGTCCACTATTGTCAATGACAATTGTTTTATTTTAGGTTAGGTAGCAAGCTATCTAGATTCTTTATTCATTCTGTCTCATTTAAGTGCTTACCCATTCATGTTTGCCCATCTATGCAAATCTACATGTCTCTGGTATTTCTTTGTCTCTGCTATTTCAGCTTCCCATATGATGTCACTGAGAAGAAAGATGTCAAAGATGTCACAAAGATGTCACTGAGAAGGCTGGGGAAGAAGGAGATGAGGACCTCTCAGATAGCGAGGAGAGTGTGTTCTCAGGACTGGAGGACTCTGGGAGTGACATTGATGAAGAAGAAGAGGATGATGGGGACGACGAAGAGGAGGAGGATGATGATGCTGCTGTCATGCTAGATGAAAATCTGAAGAATAGCAGTGGTGCTGAAACATCTGCTGAACCAGCTGAGCCTAAGGTGAATTATGGGAGTGTTTATTTTACACAAATTAAATTGTAGGGTCCTGAGTTTTTCCTGACCACGTGACCTTGCCCGGAGAAACACTAAGCTCTAGTTAAAGGTAGTTTATTGAGTGCAAACGTTTTGACCCAAAGGTCTTGACTTTGTCTGACCTTGGACTCCATAAACGGAGTAGTCAGCAGTGTGGGAATCTATTTTGTTTTGTGACTACTTTTTGTACCTTGGCAGCACCTGACTCAACAAGATCACACATTTCTTTGTGTTCTTGCAAAATGCATCTATACATTCTTCATCATAGCAGTAAATGGTTATTAAGTCATTGCAGTGTTGTTGGATAGGTGAAGTGTGTTGTGCGATTACTAGATGGGTAGAATCAGAAAGCTGGCTTGCAAATTGACTGTTTTCTCTGAGTGCTCAGAGCATTCTGGACATTCAGGCCGAAGTAGGGGATTTCTGAGTGTTCTGATTTCTCAAAGGAAAGGAAGAAGCACAACTTTAATGTGCTAAACTATGCTACTTTTTTAAATGAATGGTAACTTTCTGTTACTGTAGTTGTCATGTTATCAAGGAATGATAAAGCGACTGACAGTCATTTCCCAATAGGTGTACGTATATTTCTTTGTCAAACAGCGTGTTTCTGATAAATCCATGTGGACATCAAATGCTACAAATACATTCAGGTAATTTGGACCCACAGTCAAAAGCACCCTTGGATTTCTACGGAAACATACAGTTGAAGTCGGAAGTTTACATACACCTTAGCCAAATACATTTAAACTCAGTTTTTCACAATTCCTGACATTTAATCCTAGTAAAATTTCCCTGTCTTAGGTCAGTTAGGATCACTACTTTTATCTTAAGAATGTGAAATGTCAGAATAATAGTCAAATGATTTATTTCAGCTTTTATTTCTTTAATCACATTCTCAATGGGACAGAAGTTTACATGCACTCAATTAGTACTTGGTAGCATTGTCTTTAAATTGTTTAACTTGGGTCAAATGTTTTGGGTAGCCTTTCACAAGCTTCCCACAATAAGTTGGGTGAATTTTGGCCCATTCCTCCTGACAGAGCTGGTGTTACTGAGTCAGGTTTGTAGGCCTCCTTGCTCACACATGCTTTTACAGTTCTGCCCACAAATACTCTATAGGATTGAGGTCAGGGCTTTGTGATGGCCACTCCAATAACTTTTTTTAATTTATGGCGGTTTTGGAGCAGTGGCTTCTTCCTTGCTGAGTGGTCTTTCAGGTTATGTCGATATAGGACTCGTTTTACTGTGGACATAGATACTTTTGTACCTGTTTCCTCCAGCATCTTCACAATGTCCTTTTGCTATTCTGGGATTGATTTGCACTTTTCGCAGCAATGTATGTTCATCTTGTCATGACGTTGGCCTGGGGGTAGGTTTATGACAGTCATAAATACCTCTTCCCCCCTTTTCCCTCTCTCTACCCTACTGAAGTTATATTTGCAAAACCCTTGGGTAACATATAAATTCTGGGGACATCAGAAGGTGGGGGGAAATTAACTGTATTCAGGTAATCAGACCAATTGAACATATGGTACTTAATGAATATCAGTTCGGTTGTCATCTGAGACATTCTCATCAATGATAAGATGACATAAACTCTACAGTGGAAAGTCTACACATCAGAGTTACTGGATTCACATGGGATTGTTGTTAAATTTAAATGTTTGAATATGAAATTATTCATGATGGGATGAAATGTGATTTTAGCTTCTAAAATGTGAGATTTGGGTTTTCATGAGATAGGGCTCTGTTCAATCAGTGGCCCGCCCCTGTGAAAGGACATGGGCTATAAAACTTTTCAAACACGCCCTCCTCTCCCTTCCTATATAAGCCCTTGACGACAATATAACCTCCTGTTCCGAGGACGTGAGGACGACGGTCCGATGTCTGAATGGTTCAGATAATAACTACAGAACGAAGCCAATATCCGCGTGTGCTTTGGTTGCGAATGTTATGAACTTTGAACTCTTATTCACTACAGAAGTGATACCTCCTAGCCGTTGAGTTAGCAACAGCCGCTGCAAACAAGGGTTAGGAAAGAACAAACAGAGTATCCCGTCTACCACACAACAACGTTTCTACAACGTATTCAATTGACAACCAGAGACATTCTTCAAAGGACTCGGTTGGGAAACACGGCCTTCCATCTACCACCAACCTACCAAAGCGCAGCTCGGAGTAAATATTTATAGCATTTTCCTTTTCCAAATGGGCGGTAATTTAGAATGCATAAGATACTGTATTTACGATAGCACAGCTTCGCCCTTTGTTCCTCAGTCTTCCCGCTCTTTCACTTTCACCCAGCCCCTTTTCTTTTGTGTAACAAGCTGTCATATCTGTTCCGCCCGCTAGGGACGTTTTCCTTTATGATGTAATTTGTAATAAAGTTATGATTTAATTATGTGTGTGTGTAATTCTGTGTGATTTAGTTAGGCATTTAGTAAATAAATAACGAAACCCAATTTTGTATTGCTGATTCAACTTGTTAGCCAGGGTTCGTGCAGATAAATAAGAATTTACAACTTTCAGATGAGACTGAATTAAGATGACGATTAATATTGACTGCTATTGATGTAAAATATTACTAGGTCTTTAAGAGTTTATTCGGAAGATAACAGCTCTATAAACATTCTTTTGTGGTGCCCGACTCTAGTTAATTACATTTACATGATTAGCTCAATCAGGTAATATTAATTACGGACAAATTATTTTATAGAATAGCATGTCTTATCACTTAATCCGTTATAGCCATTGACACAACAATCTCTAGAAGACAGAACTCGTTTTCCTTCCTGAGCGAAATGACCGCTTTGGAAATTGCTCCCAAGGATGAACCAGACTTGTGGAGGTCTACATTTATTTTTTTCTGAGGTCTTGGCTGATTTCTTTCGATTTTCCCATGTTGTCAAGTGAAGAGGCACTGAGTTTGAAGGTAGGCCTTGAAATACATCCACAGGTACACCTCCAATTGACTCAAATTATGTCAATTAGCCTATCAGAAGCTTTTAAAGCCATGACATCATTTTCTGGAATTTTCCAAGCTGTTTAAAGGCACAGTCAACTTAGTGTATGTAAACTTCTGCCTCACTGGAAAAAAATCTGTCTGTTAACAATTGTTGGAAAAATGACTTGTGTCATGCACAAAGAAGATGTCCTAACCGACTTGCCAAAACTATAGTTTGTTAACAAGAAATATGTGGAGTGGTTGAAAAACAAGTTTTAATGACTCCAACCTAAGTGTATGTAAACTTCCGACAACTGTATTATCCAGTGAAAGGCACCCTCGTGGGAGGGAACATGCGTCAATTACTTTTGAGCTAAACTGGCATCCTTGAACTGTTATTTTCCATGTAAAATTATATGAAAAAGTTACTTTAGATTCCCTTAAATGTTTCTGTTATATATAAATCG
This sequence comes from Oncorhynchus clarkii lewisi, assembly GCF_045791955.1. Lineage (NCBI taxonomy): Eukaryota > Metazoa > Chordata > Actinopteri > Salmoniformes > Salmonidae > Oncorhynchus > Oncorhynchus clarkii. Next base: position 18,028,304 of record NC_092178.1, read on the forward strand.
AACATTGTACCTGGGGGATGGGGGGGGGGCAAGCCGTCTCTTAAAGTTTCAAAATTGACCATTATCTTCAATTCCTCTGAAGGTAAATTTGGGTGTTTTATTTTCAGGTGAAAATGTCAACCACATCAAGACTCACAGGAATTGGGCGTGCAGAGGTTTTGAGACTTCTAGCTGACCAGGAGCAGGATCACGCTCCCGACAATGAAGACAATTCAGGGAGTGACTTGATGATCATATTTCAGACTTCTAAGCAAAGGGGCACTGAAGTTGTACCCTTTCAGGCTTTCTCTGTTACCTCAGCACCTCACAAGTCTTAATCAACAAGGCATTACAAAGGCAGCAGAGTGCAAAGCATTTAAATAATTGTTTCATTTATTTCTGTCCTCAGAGACGATTGACACGATTGTGCTTGAAACTAACAGAGAAGCTAAGCGACGAATTGGTGTATGGAATAAGAGCCATCCCAAACATCTATATGATGAATTGGAGGAGGTGGATGCCATAGCACAAGCAACCACAAGCAGTCATTGGTCTTTTGATCGCATCATGATTGTACGGAAAGGAGTCTCAAACTGCAATCTGGTCAGAAGCTGATGGCAGACCTGTGTTCACTGCAACCATGTCCAGAAAAAGATTCCAATACATTGTGAAATACATGAGGTTTGATGACATAGCATTGAGTCTTGAACGAATAACAGCAGACAAGCTTGCCCCGTTCAGAGATATCTGGAGCATGTTTGTAGCCCAGCTACCCAAATACCTTTTCTATGCACCAATCTCTGTGGATAAGCAGCTCGCTGGTTTCCGAGGTAGGTGCCTTTTCCGACAAAGCATGCCACCAAACCCTGACGAATACGGGATTATAATCAGGCGGAACTGCGACACAGCGACCAGCTACCCTCTGAGAGGAGAGGTGCACCTTGGCAAACCACCTGGAGTGACACGAAGTGGTTCTGAGATCTCAAGTTGTCAAAGGGCTTGTGGCTCCTTGGCACAAAAGTGGGAGAAATATCACCACAGATAACTTCTTTACATCTGTACCATTAGCTGAAAAGCTTCTCAAAGATGGACTAATGTACTTCTGCATTGTTAGATCCATTATACCACACATTCCAGAGATGATGAAGGCTCACTATGGCAGACAGATCTACAGTTCACTGTTTGGCTTCCGTGGGCTGCTTACCTTGGTGTCCTACATACCATCACCAGGCTTGGCTGTACTAGAGCTGTCCACCAAGCACCATGATACCAAGGTTGAGGCAAACATCAGAAACCAGAGATCGTACAACACTACAACGCCACCAAGAGTGACGTTGCCAATCTCGATAAGCTTGCCACGATGTACACGTCGAGAAGGAAGACCAGCAGGTGGCCGATGGTCCTCCTCTTCAACCTGATAGATGTTGTTGCTGCTTTCGCCGCCTTCATCATCTGGATGGGGAACTTCCCCAGCTGGAAGTCTTCCGAAGGCAGTGGCCGACACCGAACTTTCCTAAGAGAGTTGGGCCATGCCCTAGTCATGCAAAGCATCATCAAGAGGAGAGCTCAAACGCCAACACTCAACACCAATCACAGCTGCCAGGCTAACCATGGGCCTAAAGCCCTGCTGCTGGTTCTGTGGGGGGGTCACTTTCCGTTGTTTTGGTGGTCCCGTGCTCTTTTGCTGCAATACCCATTAAATGTAAAAGATGTTGCCTCTGTGACCGCAACAATGACCAGAAGGTGGCACGTGTGCGTGTCCTGTCAGGTAGCCAATGTGCCCCAAGCACGGTGTTACTCAGATTGTGTGCCATCCTTGCCTGTCCTGCATGCCTGTAGAACAAGGTTATTCTGTGATATGTTAGGGTTAATAAATGTATTAGCAATCTGCATGAAGTCGTTCGAAGGGTAGTTACATCTACAGTGGCAAGAAAAAGTATGTAAACCCTTTGGAATTACCTGGACTACTGCGTAAATTAGTCATAACATTTGATCTGATCTTCATCTCACAACAACAGACAAACCGTCTGCTTCAACTAATAACACAAACAATTATACGTTTTCATGTCTTTATTGAACACTGTGTAAACATTCACAGTGCAGGGTGGAAAAAGTATGCGAACCCTTGGTTTTAATAACTGGTTGAGCCTACTTTGACAGCAATAACCTCAACCAAATGTTTTCTGTAGTTGCGGATCAGACCTGCAAAACAGTCAGGAGTGCTTTACAAAACTGTTTCAGTTTGGTATTTGTGTGAACCACTCTTGAGGTTATGCCACAGCATCTCAATCGGGTTGAGGTCAGGACTCTGACTGGTCCACTCCAGAAGGCATATTTTATTCTGTTGAAGTCATTCTGTTGTTGATTTACTATTGTGTTTTGGGTCATTGTTCTGTTGCATCACCCAACTTCTGTTGAGCTTCAATTGGCGGACAGATAGCCTTACATTCTCCTGCAAAATGTCTTGATAAACGTGGGAATTCATTTTTCTGTTGTTGATAGCAAGCTGTCCAGGCCCTGAGGCAGCAAAGCAGCTCCAAACCATGATGCTCCCTCCACCATACTTTACAGTGGGGATGAGGTTTTGATGTTGGTGTTCTGTGCCCTTTTATCTCCACACATAGTGTTGTGTTCCTTCCAAACAACTCAACTGTAGTTTCATCTGTCCACAGAAATTGTGCCAGTAGCGCTGTGGAACATCCAGATGCTCTTTTGCTTACTTCAGACGTGTAGCAATGTTTATTTTGGACAGCAGTGGCTTCTTCCGTGGTGTCCTCCCATGAACACCATTCTTGTTCAGTGTTTTACGGATCGTAGACTCGTCAACAGAGATTTCTGTAAGTCTTTAGCTGACACTCTGATTCTTCTTAACCTCATTGGTCATTCTGGGCTGTGCTCTTGCAATCATCTTTGCAGGACGGCCACTCCTAGGGAGAGTAGCAACAGTGCTGAACTTTCTCCATTTACATACATTTTGTCTTACTGTGGACTGATGAATGTCAAGTCTTTTAGAGATACTTTTGTAACCCTTTCCAGCTTTATGCAAATCGACAATTCTGAGATCTGAGATCTCTTTTGTTTGAGGCATGGTTCACATCAGGCAATGCTTCTTGTGAATAGCAAACTAAAATTTTGTGAGTGTTTTTTTATAGGGCAAGGCAGCTCTAACCAACATCTCCAATGTCATCTCATTGATTGTACTCCCAGTTAGCTGACTCCTGACTCCAATTGGCTTTTGGAGAAGTCATTAGCCTAGGTGTTCACATTCTTTTTCGAACCTACACTGTGAATGTATAAATTATGTATTCAATACAGACAAGAAAAAATACAATAATTAGTTGTCTTAGATGAAGATCAGATCTAATTTTATGAACCATTTATGCAGAAATCCAGATAATTCCAAAGGGTTCACATACTTTTTCTTGCAACTGTATAGTTGTAACGTCTTTGAATTGTTTGTAGCTCATTTTATAACTAATATTGACATTGCTCATACCAGTTGAGGCACAGACCCTTGCCCAGCCCTGTTCTACCTGCCTGAGTACTGCTAGGAAGCACTGCTTCGTACATCAAGTGCCAATATCAGATGAAAGGGGGATACCTAGTCAGTTGTACAACTGAATGCATTCAATTGAAATGCGTCTTCGGCATTTAACCCAACCCCTCTCAATCAGAGAGGTGTGGAGGTATGCCTTAATCCACGTCTTTGGCGCCCGGGGAACAGTGGGTTAACTGCCTTGCTCAGGGGAAGAACGACAGATTTTTACATTTGTCAGCTCGGGGATTCGATCCAGCAACCTTTCGGTTACTGGCCCAGCACTCCTACCTGCTATTTCTGGTTTTATGTAAGTGCAATCCTTTGAAAACATTTGAGTAAATATTCACCAGGCTACTGCATAGACTAAAAAGACAATTCTATGGTAGTTAGCTTTCTACTAGTAGTATGGATTATATATAGAAATGTTCAGAATATAGACATTCCTTTTACATTTTTTATTTTTTTATGATACATTTAAAAAAAAAGTTAATGTATTGACTTTAATGTGTTGACTTTGTTTATTTCAAGCATAATACATTTACTTTTAGGCCAGCTTTTCCTAAACTAGGGGTCGCAACCCCATGTGGGGTCACCTGATTTGAAAAGGGTGTCGCAAGAGAAACCCTGAAGTAAAATGGTTCTTTGTTCATAGAACAAACCTCCAGTAGCCGCTAGATGCGGTTGTAATAAACAGAGCGGTTTCTGTTTTTCTTCCTATAAATAAGTCTGTCTGTTTTAACTGACAAAATATTAAAACCCCATCACTGAAAGATAGACTCTCAAGAACACGTATGTGTCTTGTGTTTCTTTCTACAATGCCCACAAGCCTCATTAGAACGTGGAGTGGACAAGACCAGGCACTAAATCAGACTGGAGGGAAAATATAATGAATTATGTTCTTTCCTACACAGAAGATTAAAAAAATATATTAGCTGATCGTCTTCTGAACTTCCTAATACATTTTTGATGCATTTCAGTAACTTCTTCAAACCATACTTCCTTCTGATTTAAATACCGTCAGAAGTACTGTCAGACTGATTTGAAATAGACCGTCAGAGCCCAAATTAAAGTAAACATTGGCTGTTGATTACATTAAGTTGAAGTCGGAAGTTTTGGCAAGTCGGTTAGGACATATGCTTTATGCATGACACAAGTCATTTTTCTAACAATTGTTTACAGACATATTATTTCACTTATAATTCACTGTATCACAATTTCAGTGGGTCAGAAGTTTACATACACTAAGTTGACTGTGCCTTGAAACAGCTTGGAAAATTCCAGAAAACAATGTCATGGCTTTAGAAGCTTCTGATAGGCTAATTTACATAATTTGAGTCAATTGGAGGTGTACATGTGGACATATTTCAAGGCCTACCTTCAAACTCAGGGCCTCTTTGATTGACATCATGGGAAAATCAGAAGAAATCAGCCAAGAAAAATTGTAGACCACAAGTCTGGTTCATCCTTCGGAGCAATTTCCAAATGCCTGAAGGTACCACGTTCATCTGTACAAGCAATAGTACGCAAGTATAAACATCATGGGACCACTCAGCTGTCGTACCTCTCAGGAAGGAGATGTGTTCTGCTTTCTAGAGATGAACGTACTTTGGTGCGAAAAGTGCAAATCAATCCCAGAACAACAGCAAAGGACCTTGTGAAGATGCTGGCGGAATCGGGTACAAAAGTATCTATATTCACAGTAAAATGAGTCCTATATCAACATAACCTGAAAGGCCGCTCAGCAAGGAAGAAGCCACTGCTCCATAACCGCCATTAAAAAAGCCAGACTACGGTTTGCAACTGCACATGGGGACAAAGATTGTACTTTTTGGAGAAATGTCCTCTGGTCTGATGATACAAAAATAGAACTGTTTGGCCATAATGACCATCATTATGTTTGGAGGAAAAAGGGGGCAGGCTTGCAAGCCGAAGAACACCATCCCAACTGTGAAGCACGGGGGTGGCAGCATCATGTTGTGGGGGTGCGTTACTGCAGGAGGGACTTGTGCACGTCACAAAATAGATGAAATAATGGGGGGGGGGAATGATGTGGATATATTGAAGCAACATCTCAAGACATCAGTCAGGAAGGTAAAGCTTGGTCGGAAATGGGTCTTCCAAATGGACAACGACCCCAAGCATACTTCCAAAGTTGTGGCAAAATGGCTAAGGACAACAAAGTAAAGGTATTGGAGTGGCCATCACAAATCCCTAACCTCAATCCCATAGAAGGTTTGTGGGCAGAAATGAAAAAGCATGTGCAAGCAAGGAGGCCTACAAACCTGACTGTTACACCAGCTCTGTCAGGAGGAATGGGCCAAAATTCACCCAACTTATTGTGGGAAGCTTGTGAAAGGCTACCCAAAACGTTTGACCCAAGTTAAACAATTTAAAGGCAATGCTACCAAATACTAATTGAGTCTATGTAGACTTCTGACCCACTGGGAATGTAATGAAATTTATTTTAAGCTGAAATAAATATTTCTCTCTACTATTAGTCTGACATTTCACATTCTTCAAATAAAGTGGTGATCCTAACTGACCTAAGACAGATAATTTTTACTGGGATTAAATGTCAGGAATTGTGAAACTAGAGTTTAGACAAATACATTTAAGGTGTATGTAAACTTCCGACTTCAACTTATCCTTTCGCATGGTGGGGTAGCGAATAATGGGGTCGCTGGCCCCCCAAAATTGGGAAGCCCTGTTGTTGTAGGCAAAATGTCATCTTAATAAATATAAGTTTTGTTCTTGCAGTAAGATAATTTTTTTCAAAGGCATTTTCACCGCTTGTCATTATAACCAACTCACGTGTGTATGTCTACAACTCTAGATGAGTTATACACTGGATGAAATAACATTCAGCTTGTGTGGATTTCAACTTGCTTACTCTTTACTACCCCCTAGTGCATGTTGTATATACTATGTGCTTTTGAATCAAACTGCAACAGGCAAATTTATTTTCTATCGGTCCCACTGTCTGCTCTTGCCAGTCTTCCGTAAATCCCACATCTGCCTTTAAAACAAAACCTTTATGTAACCTTTATTTAACCAGGCAAGTCAATTTAAGAGCAAATTCTTAGTTACAATGACAGCCTGTTAAAAGGCCTGTTGTGCGGACGGGCTGGGATTATCTACCCATGCACCATCTACCCCCCTCATTCCATCTTCAGAAAGTTCAGACTCCTCTGTCAGAAGTGGTTTGCAAATAAGGATGGAGCCACTGTGACTATGGGAGGAGAACAGGATGGGGTTGATAGGTAGGTCCATTTGTCTGGTACTGGTGGAATAGTTGCTATATCAGTTAATTATTCTTGTCTGTTTTGCTCAAAATTCCCTAGCTGTCATGCAAGGTGGGTGGGAATGACTTAATTTTATTATGTCAGCTTATCCTCCGGTCATCTTCATTGTCTCTTACTGTAGAACTGAGACTGGTCGCACATGAAAGATTATTTATCTTTATTGCTGCCATGCAGATTCCTGCATCACTCAACCCAAAGACTGATCTTGGTTTTTATTTTGTCAAGTGTGCAGTCCTTCAAGTAAATGTGACCATGCCAAAATACGGAGACACAAACTTCTTGGGAGAGGAGGACAAGAAAAGGTTCAACTTAATTTTCTTTTTCTAAATTGTGTGTTTATATTATTGCAAAGGCACATTGGAACAAATGTGAAACCTTGAAACCATTGTCTGGAACTGCAGTGGTCTGGTAATGGGGGGGGGGGGGGGTGGATGCATGCATTGTTCCCCACTCCAGCTTTTTAATCCATCCAGGCCCTGACTGAGATCCTGTGGTTTTCTTTTCTTTTTTCCCACTCTTCCCCCTGTTCCTGGACTCTTGTGATTTAAGGATCTGGGCCTTCAGCACACCAGGCAGAAGTTAATGTGGCTGCTGGAGGCTTTATGGTCCCTGGGAGAGTCCCCTGGTGCAGCGGTCGGACGTGGCCAGCTCACTCTGATCCGGCCAGCTCTGCTGTCGGCCGGCCGCTCGGTCCGCGCTCTCGGCGTGTGAGTGGGTGTGAGATGGAGATGAAATGGGGTTAGGGTGGAGGAAGGGGGAGATTAAGACTAGGGGGGGGCTCATCTTACAGTAACCAGGAAGGATTTGCTCCTCATGCACCCACGCAGGAGCTCTGGTCTGCCGATGCGTCTGGGCCACTTCCACCAAGGGTGACACGCATGTCTCCTCCAGCCGTTAAATGTTTGGAGAGGCGGAGGGTTGTGAGGGCAGGGATCACATTGAGGGTACACTGGGCGGAATGGTATCCCCTTGTTAACAAAAAGGACAAGCACATCCCCATCACTTGATTTTGTCCATGAATACACTTACCACTCCTCCCTGCTAACACAACTCCCACCCCTGTTACCTTTTGACAATTTGCCCTGGGCTCTGTGTGAGGGTTGTGTACCAGAGAAGTTCACTCCAGGATGACCCCTCTCTCTGGTTGGAGATTCTACAGCAGACAAAGCCAGGGACAGGGAGCCTAGGTGGGCTTATCGTTTGGGTTTTGCTCCCAATTAAGTGGAAGTGTGAACGGCCCAGAGAATGCTTTCTGACGGATTCATTCAGGCTTCACCCTATAACTCAGATTTTAGTTTCATAGTGATTTCAGAGGAAACAGTGCGGTAATGGGGAACCTGGGGCCCGCCTGCGTCCGCCTCGGAGCGGAACCCATTGCTGGGAGCCAACAGACGTTTAAAAACAAGTTGTTGGCCAATGTGTGGAGGCTGACAGAGTGTGTCTGAACGCCTGTGTGTTGGCGTAGACGTGAATGTGCTCAGAACAGAAGGCCCTCAGGAGATTTGAGCCGGAGATTATGAATTTGACCGATTTATCAATAACGCTATGGTAAGCTGACACATTTTGGCTGTCAAGAGGTCACTACTTGGAGAATTTGTGGCATTACTTATGGGGCAACCGAATGGTCCTTGCCTTTTGGCTTCTTCTCCTGACTGACCCGGTGCAGTGCCTTCCTGTCCTCAGCCTCTCTCCTGACTGACCCTGTGCAGTGCCTTCCTGTCCTCAGCCTTTCTCCTGACTGACCCCGTGCAGTGCCTTCCTGTCCTCAGCCTCTCTCCTGACTGACCCCGTGCAGTGCCTTCCTGTCCTCAGCCTCTCTCCTGACTGACCCCGTGCATTGCCTTCCTGTCCTCAGCCTCTCTCCTGACTGACCCGTGCAGTGCCTTCCTGTCCTCAGACGCTCTCCTGACTGACCCCGTGCAGTGCCTTCCTGTCCTCAGACGCTCTCCTGACTGACCCCGTGCAGTGCCTTCCTGTCCTCAGCCTCTCTTCTGACTGACCCCGTGCAGTGCCTTCCTGTCCTCAGCCTCTCTCCTGACTGACCCCGTGCAGTGCCTTCCTGTCCTCAGCCTCTCTCCTGACTGACCCCGTGCAGTGCCTTCCTGTCCTCAGCCTCTCTCCTGACTGACCCCGTGCAGTGCCTTCCTGTCCTCAGCCTCTCTCCTGACTGACCCCGTGCAGTGCCTTCCTGTCCTCAGCCTCTCTCCTGACTGACCCCGTGCAGTGCCTTCCTGTCCTCAGCCTCTCTCCTGACTGACCCCGTGCAGTGCCTTCCTGTCCTCAGAAATCTCTCCTAACTGACCCCGTGCAGTGCCTTCCTGTCCTCAGCCTCTCTCCTGACTAACCCGTGCAGTGCCTTCCTGTCCTCAGCCTCTCTCCTGACTAACCCGTGCAGTGCCTTCCTGTCCTCAGCCGCTCTCCTGACTGACCCCGTGCAGTGCCTTCCTGTCCTCAGCCTCTCTCCTGACTGACCCTGTGCATTGCCTTCCTGTCCTCAGCCTCTCTCCTGACTGACCCCGTGCATTGCCTTCCTGTCCTCAGCCTCTCTCCTGACTGACCCCGTGCAGTGCCTTCCTGTCCTCAGCCTTTCTCCTGACTGACCCTGTGCAGTGCCTTCCTGTCCTCAGCCTTTCTCCTGACTGACCCCGTGCAGTGCCTTCCTGTCCTCAGCCTCTCTCCTGACTGACCCCGTGCAGTGCCTTCCTGTCCTCAGCCTCTCTCCTGACTGACCCCGTGCAGTGCCTTCCTGTCCTCAGCCTCTCTCCTGACTGACCCCGTGCAGTGCCTTCCTGTCCTCAGCCTCTCTCCTGACTAACCCGTGCAGTGCCTTCCTGTCCTCAGCCTCTCTCCTGACTGACCCCGTGCAGTGCCTTCCTGTCCTCAGCCTCTCTCCTGACTGACCCCGAGCAGTGCCTTCCTGTCCTCAGCCTCTCTCCTGACTGACCCCGTGCAGTGCCTTCCCGTCCTCAGCTGCTCTCTCCCACACTTCATCCTCGTCAGCGGTTGTGGTCAAATGGGCTCCGGACCAGGCTCAGCTGGAAGTCCAGTCCACTGCTGGTTTTCAAACTGCGTGGTCCAATCTGCAAGCCTTTCTCTTTTGGCTGTTCCGTCGTACATCATCTGGACAAGTAATCTGTCGTGGGCTCTCGCTCTCTCTCCCTTCTGTCGCTCTCTTTTTCTCTCCATCTCTCACTGTCTCTCTCTCCACTCCTGCCCCACAACACTCCCCATCCCTGTTATAGTAAACAGATTGGCCTGGTCATCTCTCCCCCACAGACTTTTAGTGTAGTGAGGAAGCCTTACTCTTCGGTCTAGTCTTTTTAAAATTATTTTTATGTTTTTTCTTCTGTGTATTGGAGTAAACAAGCTTTTGTTTTGGCTTTCCTAAACTGCCACCTCTGCAAACCCACTTTACCTTGTTTGTGCAGTTCAGGGGGAGGCTACCGCAGAGAACTCTGATCTGACTGGAGTCTCCTGGGCGGCGAAAGTCATTCAGTATTAAAACTGGGCCCAGTCAGCTCTGTCTTGATGGGGATTTAACTAGGCATCAGGGAGGAAGCGTTTCACTTAGAGCTGCATGCCAAAAGATACCGGGACACACAGGAGGCATAAATCATAGCAGGTTACTCACCTGCCCGTCTCTGCCTCTAGGGGGATGAGACTGCAGCCTCAAAGAACTTCTCTTCCTCCATCCATCCCTGCCTCCCTTGTTTCCCTCTATCCCCTGGTTCCCGTAAAGAGAACTTTTGACTGCTCTGCCTTTGTGACTGATGGCTCACAGTAAAGCACGTCCAATGGTGGGTCCTTGCAGCCCCTTTATCCTCACCCTCCTTCCACTCACACAGGATGTGCCGTTCTGGTGCCTGTGTGTGTGCCTGTGTGTGTGTGTGTGTGTGTGTGTGTGTGTGTGTGTATGCAGAGGAAGCTGTGTACTGAATGCAATAAATAAATGGGAATCCTAAAAGAAACTGTCACTGTGCCATATAGGACATAAAACGATCAATCGTCCCTTCAAACCGGCGACAAGTTTTATTTCCTAAACAGCTTTTATTTTACTTATAGGTCAAAGTTGATTGGCTGTGCACATATCAGTTTTATAACCCCTTAGATAATTAGAAAGATATTATTTTAACATCCGCAAGGTTCTTTACCTTTTTTTGCCGACCATTAAAAATGTACCAGAACTTGAACACATGCAGATCAACATGCTGTGAACAGTGTTCTCTAATATAAATTCCTTGGTGTCTTGTTTTCATATTAGCAGCAAGGCAAAAAAACTGCATCAAAGGAGAAGAGGAAGATGAAGAAAGGCAAGGGAGGCGCCATTGATGGCAGAGGAGAGAAGGGACTGACCACCACCTTCCAGGGATTGGCCACCGCCCAGCCGGGGGACGAGTATGAACACGACACCTCCGATGAAGAGGTAAGGTTTAATGTCAGTCGACTCGATACCCAATCATAGAAATGCTGCTGAGACAAACCTAAATTTGTTTTCTTCCAGTGGGCATCCTTTTTATTTGACTAGTCATTTGACTAGCACTTCTTTTAGATTTATTTGGATGCTTAACAAATTGGGGATTCAGCATGGAAATAAGATTTGCACTCATCGGGCATGATGTGCTGTTCCTTACCGACCCAGTCCAGAGTTAGTTGGGAGGTTGTCGTAATGTGCTTTATCAGAACCCTCATATGTATTAATTGTTTGTATGAAATGTGAACAGCGACATATCCACCAGTCAGAATATACACACATTTTCTATTGGACTATTCATGGGTTGCACGTTACGTCACAATATTGTTTTGAACCTTTGTTTTAGGACTGATGCCCAACTGAACGTTCTACTAAATGCATCCTCATCGGGGACTGATGAATTGGTCTAAAGATTATTACTGTGGCTTCTTAAGAAGGCAAATAATTAGTAGGGAAACCTTTTGTCATCATTTTGATGTTTTCAGAGTGACTTTAGATGCAGTATAATGTTAGCTAGCTAAGATTGAGGGGAGACTTCCAGATTTTAGCTGGCTAATGTTAGCATTGCTAACTATTTTTGACAAACTTTTCTTGCCATTGCCATTTATCTAAGGTACATTTCACAATGTGATGATGATGGAAAAGTTGTTTCCTACTAAATATGTGCCAACTTTAGCAATGACATCGTATTCCCAAGCCCCTATAGTGCAATTTAGATGATGAGTCAATCGCCTCCGTACTACTTTTGCGGTGCGTTGATAACAATGGCAAAGACGCAACCAGAAATAAGCAGCTCTCTGCTTGAGGCTCTAACAGAATGCAGAAGAACTAGGGATAAATGTATTGAATGAATGGGTTTAGCAGATTGTAGTGAAACATAAACACTAACCACCATACATTGTTGTAACTACAGTATAAGGGTACACTCCTGCTATAGTGTTTCCCTATTGCACTGCTGTTCTGTTCCCTGCAGTCTGGTGAACATGTTCTCCAGTCTGTAGACAGTCAGAGACACTAAACAGATTGGCTTTCACTCGCTCCTCATAAATGGCTTGAAATAGCAGACAGACACGGTGCTTTTATGGTGTTGCTGTTCAAGTCCGCTCAGAAGCAGCGAATGATGTAGTCGTGTGCTTCATGCCACCGTAACTGAGCAAGAGATCTGCAGGATGGAGAGGTTGTTTTTGGGGGGGTTATTGGCATGTTGGACTATTAAAGCATTCTTTTTGTACTCTGCTATTTAATTTACTGGGTCCATTGAGATGTGTTGAACCCTGCTGTCCTGTGGTTTAGATATTTTGCCAGGTCATACAACATAGAAACCATCAGCCATCCAAATCTGATTTTGGCAATTGGCTCTGGGATGAGAAATATGTTGTAGCTAGTGAAGGGCCATATTGTTCTTGGGAAGGGATTTGCTTTTAAAAGAGAGGGTGGTGGGTTAAATGCCCTGTGAAATAACATAGTACACAACTGGAATCATAACTGCTTACTTTATTTAGTTTATAAAGAGACTGAAGCAGAACTTTGAAGAGCTAAGGGAGTTTAAGAGACCAGTGGCATGTTTAAACAGAAGAGTTTTAGATTCAAGTCACTTCCTCCATAGTGTTGGGAATCCATGTGTGAGAGCAGGAACCCAACGGTGTCTGTGGTGGTTCTATGACTCGGGTCAGAGAGAGGTAGCACTAGATATTATCACGGTACTTAGGTGCCGATACGATATGTTCCAAACATATTTCTCACCATACGTCTGCTGCAGAGGGACGAGAAAGACTCATGTGAAAACGAGTTTTGATCAGTCGTTGAAATAAAAGTGCTGAAAACTAACTAGCTCACGATTTAAACAGAAGATTGAGAACAAGCTACAAAGGAAAAATACTGGAGTTTGGTGCAGGTACAACCGACTAATATTACTAAAGTAATATTGTGATATATCGGCAAAAATAATATCCTGATATGTAACTGTATCGATTTTATAAACTCAGCAAAAAAAGAAACGTCCTCTCTCTGTCCTCTCTCAACTGCGTTTATTTCCAGCAAACGTAACATGTGTAAATATTTGTATGAACATAAAATTCAACAACTGAGACAAGTACTACAGACGTGACTAACAGCAATGGAATAATGTGTCCCTGAACAAAGGTGGGGGTCAAAATCAAAAGTAACGTTCAGTATCTGGTGTGGCCACCAGCTGCATTAAGTACTGCAGTGCATCTCGTCCTCATGCACTGCACCAGATTTGCCAGTTCTTGCTGTGAGATGTTACCCCAATCTTGCATCACGGCACCTGCAAATTCCCAGACATTTCTGGGGGGAATGTCCCTAGCCCTCACCCTCCGATCCAACAGGTCCCAGACGTGCTCAATGGGATTGCGATCTGGGCTCTTCGCTGGCCATGGCAGAACACTGACATTCCTGTCTTGCAGGAAATCACGCACAGAACGAGCAGTATGGCTGGTGGCATTGTCATGCTGGAGGGTCATGTCAGGATGAGCCTGCAGGAAGGGATGTCTCCCCTGTAACACACCGCTTTGAGATTGCCTGCAATGACAACAAGCTCAGTCCGATGATGCTGTGACACACCGCCCCAGACCATGATGGACCCTCCACCTCCAAATTGATCCCGCTCCAGAGTACAGGCCTCGGTGTAATGTTCATTCCTTTGACGATAAATGTGAATCAGACCATCACCCCTGGTGAGACAAAACCGCGACTCGTCAGTGAAGAGCACTTTTTGCCAGTCCTGTCTGGTCCAGTGATGGTGGGTTTGTGCCCATAGGCGACATTGTTGCCGGTGATGTCTGGTGAGGACCTGCCTTATAACAGGCTTACAAGCCCTCAGTCCAGCCTCTCTCAGCCTATTGCGGACGGTCTGAGCACTGATGGAGGGATTGTGCATTTCTGGTGTAACTCTTGTTGCCATCCTGTACCTGACACAAACAACAACAGAGTTACACACGGACTAAACAAACATACAGTCAATAATACAATAGAGAAAGTCTATATACAGTGTGTGCAAATGAGGTAGGATAAATGGGGTGAGGCAATAAATAGGCCATAGTGGCAAAATTATTACAGTATGATGAATTAAACACTGGGGTGATGTGCAGAAGATGATTGTGCAAGTAGCGGTACTGGGGTGCAAAGGAGCAAAAATAAATAACCAATATGGTGATGAGGAAGTTGGATGGGCTATTTATAGATTGGCTATGTGCAGTGATCTGTGAGCTGCTCTGACAGCTGGTGCTTAAAGCTAGTGAGGGAGATATGAGTCTCCAGCTTCAGTGATTTTTGCCGTTTCTTCCAGTCATTGGCAGCAGAGAACTGGAAGGAAAGGCGGCCGAATGAGGAATTGGCTTTGGGGGTGACCAGTGAAATGTACCTGCTGGAGCGTGTGCTGCGGGTGGGTGCTGCTATGGTGACCAGTGAACTGAGATAAGGCAGGGCTTTACCTAGCAACGACTTATAACCTGGAGCCAGTGAGTTTGGCGACGGATATGAAGTGAGGGCCAGCCAACGAGAGCATACAGGTCGCAGTAGTGGGTAGTGTATGGGGTTTTGGTGACCAAACGGATGGCACTGTGATAGACTGCATCCAATTAGCTGAGTAGAGTGTTGGAGGCTATTTTGTAAATGACCTCGCCGAAGTCAAGGTTTGGTAGGATGGTCAGTTTTACTAGGGTATGTTTGGCAGCATGAGTGAAGGATGCTTTGCTGTGAAATAGGAAGCCGATTCTAGATTTAATTTTGGATTGGAGATGTTTTAATGTGAGTCTGGAAGGAGAGTTTACAGTCTAACCAGACACCTAGGTATTTGTAGTTGTCCACATATTCTATGTCCAAACCGTCCAGAGTAGTGATGCTGGTTGGGCAGGTAGGTGTGGGCAGCGATCGGTTGAAGAGCATGCATGTAGTTTTGCTTGCATTTCAAAAGCAGTTGGAGGCCACGGAAGGAGAGTTGTATGGCATTGAAGCTCGTCTGGAGGTTAGTTAACTTCGGGATGGGGGGCGGTATTTTGCTAGGATATGCATATAATTGGTAGATTTGGATAGAAAACGCAAGTTTCTAAAAAATTTTTTTTTTGTTTGAGTATAACAGAACTGAAATGGCAGGTGAAATCCAGAGGACAACCCCTCCCCAAACATGTTAATCCTACCACTGATTTCAATGGCTGGCACTTTTATAATAGGGTGAAATCGTGCCCGATTGCAGTTCCTCGGGCTTCCACTAGATGTCAACAGTCTTCAGAAAGAGTTTCAGGCTGGTTTTTTGAAAAATTAGCCAGAAATTGAAGTTTTTCTAGGTGGCTCTCATTTTGGCTGTAGCGCGTGAATGCTAGCGCTTTCTTTAGTATTTTTCTCCAGTAAAGACTAACGATTCTCCATCTTAAATTTGATCGTTTATTTGCGTTTTAGTATTGATTATAAATGTTTGGGATTCATTTTCTATGCATTTTGAAGGAGGGAAAACGAGTGGATTATTGACTGAAGCGCGCCAGCTAAACTGAGTTTTTATGGATATAAAGAAAGAGTTTATCAAACAAAAGGACAATTTGTAATGTAACTGGGTCCTTTTGGAGTGCCAACAGAAGAAGATCTTCAAAGTTAAGGCATATATTATATCGCTATTTCTGACTTTCGTGTCGCAACTCTCTGGTTGAAAATGATTTGTTATGCATTTGTGTGCTGGCGCTGTCCTCAGATAATCGCATGGTTTGCTTTTGCCGTAAAGCCTTTTTGAAATCTGACACGGCGCCTGGATTAACAACAAGTTAAGCTTTATTCTGATGTATTGCACTTGTGATTTCATGAAAGTTTTTAATATTTATAGTAATTTCATTTGAATTTGGTGCTCTGCAATTTCACCAGCTGTTGGCCAGGTGGGACGGTAGCGTCCCACTGATCCGCAACAAGTTAACTTCTTTGGGATAGGGGGCCGCATTTTCACGTTTGGATGAATAGCGTGCCCAGAGTGAACTGCCTCCTACTCAGTCCCAGATGCTAATATATGCATATTATTATTAGTATTGGATAGAAAACACTCTGAAGTTTCTAAAAAACTGTTTGAATGATGTCTGAGTATAACAAAACTCATATGGCAGGCAAAAACCTGAGAAAAAATCAAAACAGGAAGTGGGAAATCTGAGGTTTGTAGTTTTTGAACTCACCCCTATTGAATACACAGTGGGATATAGATAAAGTTGCACTTCCTAGGGCTTCCACTAGATGTCAACCGTCTTTAGAAACTTGAATGAGGAGCTCTTTGAGTCAGTGGTCTGCCTACAGTCTCGTTCTCAGTAACACGCTTTTACTTGAGAGGTAGCTGTCGTTCCATGGCTTCTCTACAGACTTAGGAATTCTCCGTTTGGAACGTTATTGAACTTTTATGATAATGACATCCTAAAGATTGATTCTATACTTAGTTTGACAAGTTTCTTCGACCTATAATAGAACTTTTTGAACTTTGTTTACCAAACCAAGCTATTGGACATAAATGGACATAAATTATGGACATTATCGAACAAAACAAGCATTTATTGTGGAACTGCGATTCATAGGAGTGTGTATTGATCGGTGGTGACATTGTTTCTTAGCCTCAGTGCAGTGGGCACCTGGGAGGCGGTGCTCTAATTCTTCATGGACTTTACAGTGTCCCAGAACTTTTTAGAGATAGTGCTACAGGATGCAAATTTCTGCAAATTTCTGTTTGATAAAGCTAGCCTCTGCTTTCCTAACTTCCCTGAAAAGTTGCATATCTCTGGGGCTATTCGATGCTAATGCAGTACGCCACAGGATGTTTTTGTGCTGGTCAAGGGCAGTCAGGTCTGGAGTGAACCAAGGGCTGTATCTGTTCCTGGTTCAAAACTGTTTGATTGGCGCATGCTTATTTAAGAACTTAAGAACTTTTAAAGAACAACCAGGCGTCCTCTACTGACGGAATGAGGTCAATATCCTTCCAGGATACCCGGGCCATGTTGATTAGATCGGCCTGCTCACTGAAGAGTTTTAGGGAGCTTTTGACAGTAATGAAGGGTGGTCGTTTTATCCGCAGACCCATTACGGACGCAGGCAATGAGGCAGTGATCTCTGAGATTCTGGTTAAAGATGACAGAGGTGTATTTGGAGGGCAGGTTGGTTAGGATGATATCTATGAGGGTGCCCTTGTTTACGGATTTGGGGTTGTGCCTGGTGGGTTCATTGATCATTTGTGTGAGATTTAAAGCATCAAGCTTAGATTGTAGGATGGCCGGGGTGTTAACATGCATGAATCCAAGACTGTTACGGTTACAGAAGTCAACAAATGAGAGGGCCTGGGGAATGGGAGTGGAGCTAGGCACTGCAGGGCCTGGATTAACCTCCACATCACCAGAGGAACAGAGGAGGAGTAGGATAAGGGTACGGCTAAAGGATAAAAGAACTGGTCGTCTAGTACGTTCAGAACAGAGAGTAAAAGGAGCAGATTTCTTGGCGCGGTAGAATAGATTCAAGGCATAATGTACAGACAAAGGTATGGTAGGATGTGAATACAGTGGGGGTAAACCTGTGCATAGAGTGACGATGAAAGAGATATTGTCTCTAGAAATATATATAAAAAATATCATTAAACCAGGTGATGTCACCACGTATGGGAGGTGGAACTAAAGTGTTTACTAAGGCGTATTGAGCAGGGCTAGAGGCTCTACAGTGAAATAAGGCAATAATTACTAAACAAAACCGCAATGGACAATGCATATTGACGTTAGGGAGAGGCATGCATAGCCGAGTGATCATAGGAGTCCAGTGAGTGGCTTCAGGCAGCTGGCGGGCCGGGGCTAGCAAGCTAGCAGAAGGGCCTTTGAGGGACGTCACGTCGGAAGAAAGTCTGTTGTGGCCCCCTCGTGCTGTTACGTCGGCAGACTGATAAGCAGGGCTCCGTGTGGCAAACCAGGCCAATTGGCAAAATAGGTATACTGGCCAAAGAATTTATCAGATGGGCCTCTTAAGCGAACAGTCGATGTGCTCTAGACAGCTAGCGGATGGGCATTCAGGGGACGTCGTGATGGAGGAGCCAGTTGAGAGATCCTCTCGGGCGAATCACGTCGGTAGTACAGTCGTGATGGGTTGGTGGGGGTCCAGGCCGGTCGGCAAAATAGGTATTGAAGCCCGAGGAGTGGCTGATGGACCTCTACGGCTAGCCGGGAGATTGGCCTAGCAGATGTGCCTAGCAAGGCTAGCTCCAGGCTAATTGGTTCTTGCTTCGGGACAGAGACTCTAGCCAGGAGTGGCCACTCGGATAGCTAGCTGCGATGATCCAGGTAGGGAAAAAAAGAGAAAAGGTTCAGAGTGTCCTAGTGTTTAGTGTCCTAAGTTTTCATAACTGTGACCTTCATTGCCTACCATCTGTAAGCTGTTAGTGTCTTAACGACCGTTCCACAGGTGCATGTTCATTAATTGTTAATGGTTCATTGAACATGCATGGGAAACAGTGTTTAAACCCTTTACACTGAAGATCTGTGAAGCTATTTGGATTTTTATGAATTATCTTTGATAGACAGGGCCCTGAAAAAGGGACGTTTCTTTTTTTTGCTGAGTTTATATATATTTTTCCATCACTACAGCAATAGTTCTCAACATATTTTTGAGCTGTGGCACACCTTGATTGGATAAAAAAAAAACTCTGCTGCACACCAGACATGTCCCTATTAATTTATTTTGTGTTAATGACCTCCATCTCATCTGAGGCATACCACAAATCATCTGTGACAAACATTATTTATGTAGATTCATTAGGGTTTATTTTTAACTATCTTTCATAGTTCCTTACTCATTATGATTTTTGTGTTCCCCTTTTAAGACCGTCATGTGAATCTGCGCTAGACAGAAAAAATGTTGCTCTGGTGAAATAGGTTTTTACTTTTGAACGATTTGGGCTATAGACGGTGAAAAAGGTATTTTATGTTTGAACTATTTGGGCTATAGACAAGCAGATTTCCGCATTCTAAAGGTGCAACCACAGACACAGAGACATGCTCCATTTGTTTCTAATAAGGCAGAGGCTGTGGCAGAGCTAAGCCTAACAAGACTTGCCTGTGCTAATGGTTCTCACAGCAAGGTAAAATTGAACAATTGATTTAGCTTGTGATGTCCCAACTCCAATGATGCAAATCCAACGACAGCCTGAGCGCATTCGACTTGAAACAACGATACATGTTGCGTGGGCCTCAGGAGATGGCAGAGAGAGCACGCCCCCATCCAAATCGCTGGGCCGCAGTGGAGAGGGGCAAAAAGCTTCAACTTCTTTGACGTGTATGTCACTGACAACCAGAAATGTTCCATCCAGGAGGCTGAAGAAATTCGGCTTGGCCACTAAGACCCTCGCAAACTACAGATGCACCATTCAGAGTATCCTGTCGGGCTGTATCACCGCCTGGGATGGCAATTGCACCGTCCGCAACCACAGGGCCCTCCAGGACATCGACAGCACCCGGTGTCACAGGAAGGCCAAGAAGATCGTCAAGGACCTCAGCCAACCGAGCCACAGCCTGTTAACCCCGCTGTCATCCAGAAGGCAGAGACTGTACAGGTGCATCAAAACTGGGACCGAAAGACTGAGAAACAGCTTCTATCTCCAGGCCTTCAGACTGTTAATAGTCACCACTAGCCCGGCTCCGCCCAGTACCCTGCCCTGCCCTTAGTCACTGTTACCACCCGGTACTCTACCCTGCACCTTAGAGACTTCTGCCCTATGTACATAGTCATTGAACACTGCCCACTAATAATGTTTACTTACTTCATACGTGTATATATACTGTATTCTAGTCAAGGCTCACATTATAACTACTGTTATATGCACAACTTATGTTAATATACAGTCTATACACACCATCATATACATATACACTGAGTGTACAAAACATTATGAACATCTTCCTAATATTGAGTTGCACCTCTTCTTGCCCTCTGTCTCAATTCATTGAGCATTAACTCTACAATGTGTCAAAAGCCTTCCACAGGGATGCTGGCCCATGTTGACTCCAATGCTTCCCACAGTTTTGTCAAGTTGGCAGGATGTCCTTTGAGTGCTGGAACATTCTTGATACACACATGAAACTGATGAGCATGAAAACCCAAACGGCGTTGAAGTTCTTGACACAAACCAGTGCGCCTGGCTCCTACTAACACCCTGTTCAAAGTCACTTACATTTTCAAATGTTGTCTTGCCCATTCACCCTCTGAATGGCACACATACACAATCCATGTCTCAAGGCTTAAAAATCATGATTTAATTATTTAACCCGTCTCCTTCCCTTCATCTACACTGATTGAAGTGGATTTAACAAGTGACATCAATAAGCGATCATAGATTCACCTGGTCAGTCTGTCATGGAAACAGCAGGTGTTCTAATGTTTTGTACACTCTGTGTATATTTATGTTCTGTTCCCGTTCATAATTCCTTTTTATTACATTTTTTTTATTTTTAGGTTTGTTTGTTTTGTATTGTTAGGTATTGCTGCAGTGTTGGTGCAAGAACCATAGGCATTTCAACAGTTCCTCAAGGCACTCTGGTTGAAAACCACTGCACTGAAGAATAGGATAGGTAAAATAGGAAAGGGAGGTGTGGGATGTAGGGAGGAGGGTGAAACGAGGGATGTCTAGTAGAGAGACTGATGGGTAGAGGGATGGTTCGAACGGGAGAGGAAGGTAAGAGGTGTTCCAGAGAGCATCTCACACTGAGGGAGAGGCAGAAACCCATCCCACCCTCTTCCAAAGGGCTTCTTCCTGATCCTCACCTACTCAGTCTAACAGTGTCAGAACACACCTCTATGGAGAGATGGAGTTAGTATTTTCTCTCTTTGTCCTCTTATTTCATTGCAACAGATGTGTGTTATTTTTTTCAAGTATTAACTTTCCCCTTATCAAAGGATTTACTGTCTTTAACCCTTGTTAGATTTTAGGGTTTACGGACCGTCCTATGAGAGAACCAAGGACGTGGAAAATCTCATCAGTGGTTCCTTGTCATTGCGATCCTTCCCACAGCAGCGTCCTATGACTAGCTTGCCCTAGCCTATCTAACCCTTGAGCCTTTGTCTGGTCTGCGCTAGCCTGTGTGGTCACGGTGTTGCTGCTGTCCCGCATGAGTGGAACCACGGTGGTCCTGGCCCATTTGGCCTGTGTTAAATTAGCCCCCTGCCTGGGGACAGCAGATAGGGTTCCCTCTCAGGCCTCCCAAAGCCTCCTCGCCGTCCCTTCGCAGGCAGCCCTCCGACAGAGCACAAAGTTGTCTACAAATAAAACGGCAGACGGCCAAAAATCTCACTCGTTTATTTATTTTTCAACCCCCTCTCCTCTTCTTACCTTCCTCCTTTGTAATAAAGGGCTATTTCCTGTTTTGCGGAGTGAAGGGGGAATATGTGAGACTGCAGCAGGGCCTGTCCGAGGCCTCCTCGCCGGCAGGAAGGGGCTTTTCCCCCCGCAATGGCTTTTCCATGTGCTCTGTGAGATGAATGAAGACACATTGTGGAATAGAGGGAGGGGAGAGAGCGAGAACCCTGGCTCCCAACTGCGCCTGCTGCTTCCTGCCTCTGCGCAGCTACTGCTCAACGGGACCTGTGCGCAGAATTCAATTCAGTAGCACACTAGACTAGGAAGTCGTACCGATGTGAGTTAGACCTTTTAAACAGGTTAACATTCACAAGGCCGCAGGGCCAGACTAATTACCAGGATACTTACTCGGGGCATGCGCTGACCAGCTAGAAAGTGTCTTCACTGACATTTTCAAACTTTCCCTGACCCAGTCTGTAATACCTACATATTTCATACAGACCACCCTAGTCACTGTCCCCAAGAACGCAAAGGTAACCTGTCTAAATGACTATCGCCCTGTAACACTCACATCTGTAGCCATGAAATGCTTTGAAAGGCTGATCATGGCTCACATCAACTCCATCCCAGACACCCTGGACCCACTCCAATTCGCATACCGCCCCAACAGATCCACAGATGACGCAACCTCTATTGCACTCCACACTGCCCTCTCCCACCTGGCTAAGAAGAACACCTACATGAGAATGCTGTTCATTGACTGTAGCTCAGTGTTCAACACCATAGTGCCCTCAAAGCTCATCATTAAGCGAAGAACTCTAGATTTGAACACATTCCTCTGCAACTGGATCCTGGACTTCCTGATGGGCCACCCCCATGTGGTGAGGTTAGACAACAACCCATCTGCCACACTGACCCTCAACAAGGGGGTCCCTCAGGGGTGCGTGCTCCTGTACTCCCTGTTCACTCACGACTGCGTGGCCGTGCACAACTCAAATCCATAATTTTGTTTGCTGACAGCACAGCGGTGGTTGGCCTGGTCACTGACGATGATGAGACAACCTATAGGGAGGTCAGTGAACTGGCAGCGTGGTGCCAAGAAAATAACCTCTCCCTCAATGTCAGCAAAACAAAGGAGAGAATCGTGGACTACAGGAAACGGAGGGACGAGCACGTCCCTATCCACATCAACGTGGCTATAGTGGAGTGGGTCGAGAGCTTCAAGTTCCCCAATCCATATCACTAAGGAATTACAATGTGGTTAGAGCATTGGGTGGTTAGAGCAAATCCCCAATCTTACAAGGTAAAAATATGTTGTTCTGCCCCTGAGAAAGGCAGTTAACCCACTTCCCCGGGCCCCAAAGACGTGGATGTCTATTATGGCAGCCCCCCGCACCGCTCTGATTCAGAGGGTTTGGGTTAAATGCGGAAGACTCATTTCAGTTGAATGCTTCCAGTTGTACTACTGACTAGGTATCCCCCTTTCCCAACCGGCTCGGGAGGCAGAGGTTGAGTCATGCGTGCTCTGAAACATGTCCAGCCATTACACCAACCCACTTAACCCGGAAGCCAGCCACACCAATGTGTTGGAGGAAACACCGTTCAACTGACGACCGAGGTCAACCTGCAAGCGCCCGTTCCGCCAGAAGGAGTTGCTAGAGCGCGATGAGCGAAGTAAAGCCCCCCCCGGCCAAACCCTCCCCTAACCCGGACGACCCTGGGCCAATTGTGCGCCACCCTATGGGACTCCCGATCACAGCCGGTTGTGATATAGCACGGGATCGTTCCCGGGTCTGTAGTGACACCTCTAGCACTGCGATTCCTTAGACTGCTGCGCCACTCGGGAGGCCCAGCCTTATTCTAAAATGTATTAAATTAAATAATTTCCTCATCAAGCACAATACCCTATAATGACAAAGCAAATTTATTAAAAATAAAAAACATATTTACATAAGTATTCTGATTCCTTGCTTTGAGACTCGAAATTGAGCTCCGGTGCATCCTGTTTCCATTGATCATTCGTGATGTTTCTATAACTGAGTTGTCGTTCACCTGGGGTAAATTCAATACATTGGACATGATTTGTAAAGGCACACACCTGTCTCTATATTGTCCCACAGTTGACAGTGCATGTCAGAAAAAACCGAGCCACGAGGTCAAAAGAATTGTCCGTAGAGCTCCGAGTCATTATTGTGAAGGCACAGATCTGGGGAAGGATACCAAAAAAATTCTGCAGCATTGAAGGTCCCCAGGAACACCGTGCCCTCCATCATTCTTAAATGTAAGTTTGGAACCACCAACACTCTTCCTAGAGCTGGCCGCCCGGCCAAACTGAGCAATCGAGGGAGAATGGCCTTGGTCAGGGAGGTGACCAAGAACCCAATGATCACGCTGACAGAGCTCCAGAGTTCCTCTGTGGAGATGGGAGAACCTTCCAGAAGGAAAACCATCTCAGCAGCATCCCATTAATCAGGCCCAGGACATCACTAGGGCCGAGCTCCCTGCCATCCAGGACCTCTATACCAGGCGGTATCAGAAGAAGGCCCTAAAAGTTTTCAGACTCCAGTCACCCAAGTCAGACTGTTGTCTCTGCTACCACACGGCAAGCGGTAGCGTTGCACCAAGTCTGCAACCAACAGGACGCTGAACAGCTTCTACCCCTAAGCCATAGGACTGCTAAATAGTTAGTCCGGGTAGCTATTGGTTAACTATTTAACTATCTGAGTTGACCCTCTTTGCACTAACTCTTTTGACTCATCACGTATGCTGCTGCTGTTTATCTATCATGTTGCCTCGTCACTTTATCCCTACCTACAGTTGAAGTCAGAAGTTTACATACACCTTAGCCAAATGCATTTAAACTCAGTTTTTCACAATTCCAGACATTTAATCCTAGTAGAAATTCCCTGTTTTACATCCGTTTGGATCAACACTTTATTTTAAGAATGTGAAATGTCAGAATAATATAATTTTTTTCATCACATTCCCAGTTGGGTCAGAAGTTTACATGCACTCAATTAGTATTTGGTAGCATTGCCTTTTAAATTGTTTAACTTGGGTCAAACGTTTCGGGTAGCCTTCCACAAGCTTCCCACAATAAGTTGGGTAAATTTTGGCCCATTGCTCCTGACAGAGCTGGTGTAACTGAGTCAGGTTTGGAGTCCTCCTTGCTCGCACACGCTGTTTCTGTTCTGCCCACAAATACTCTATAGGATTGAGGTCAGGGCTTTGTGATGGCCACTCCAATACCTTGACTTTGTTGTCCTTAAGCCATTTTGCCACAACTTTGTAAGTATGCTTGGGGTCATTGTCCATTTGGAAGACCCATTTGCGACCAAGCTTTAACTTCCTGACTGATGTCTTGAGATGTTGCTTCAATATATCCACATAATTTCCCCTCCTCATGATGCCATCTATTTTGTGAAGTGCACCCGTCCCTCCTGCAACAAAGCACCCCCACAACATGATGCTGCCACCCCCGCGCTTCATGTTTGGAATGGTGTTCTTCGTCTTGCAAGCCTCCCCCTTTTTCTCCAAACATAACGATGGTCATTATGGCCAAACAGTTCTATTTTTGTTTCATCAGACCAGAGGACATTTCTCCAAAAAGTACAATCTTTGTCCCCATGTGCAGTTGCAAACCGTATTCTGGCTTTTTTTATGGCAGTTTTGGAGCAGTGGCTTCTTCCTTGCTGAGGCCTTTCAGGTTATGTCGATATTGGACTCATTTTACTGTGGATATAGATACTTTTGTACCTGTTTCCTTCAGCATCTTCACAAGGTCCTTTGCTTTTGTTCTGGGATTGATTTGCACTTTTCGCACCAAAGTACATTCATTTCTAGGAGACGAACGCGTCTCCTTCCTGAGCGGTATGACGTCTGCGTGGTCCCATGGTGTTTATATTGTTTGTACAGATGAACGTGGTACCTTCAGGTGTTTGGAAATTGCTCCCAAGGATGAACCAGACTTGTGGAGGTCTACAAAAAAATGTCTTAGGTCTTGGCTGATTTCTTTAGATTTTTCTCATGATGTCAAGCAAAGAGGCACTGAGTTTGAAGGTGAGCCTTGAAATACATCCACAGGTACACCTCCAATTGACTCAAATGATGTCAATAAGCCTATCAGAAGCTTCTAAAGCCATGACATAATTTTTTGGAATTTTCCAAGTTGCTTTAAGCACAGTCAATTTAGTGTATGTAAACTTCTGACCCACTGGAATTGTGATACAGTGAATTATAAGTGAAATAATCTGTCTGTAAACAATTGTTGGAAAAATGACTTGTCTCATGCACAAAGTGTGCCAAATGCCAAAACTATAGTTTGTTAACAAGAAATGTGTGGAGTGGTTGAAAAATGAGTTTTAATGACTCTATCCTAAGTGTATGTAAACTTCTGACTTCAACTGTATATGTACATACAGTATCTACCTCAACTACCTCATACCCCTGCACATCGACTCGGTACTGGTACCCCGTGTATGTAGCCAAGTTATCCTTACTCATTGTATTTAGTCCTTGTGTTTTACTTTTTAAAATGTTTTCTCTAGTTTTCTCTCTGCATTGTTGGTAAGTAAGTATTTCACTCTAAGTTTACACCTGTTTACAAACCATGTGACAAATAAAATTAGATTTGATTTAGGGTGTGTGTTTGTGTGTGCTAGGGATCAAGAGCTTAGGGGTGGAAATGCTCAATTGGGAGATTGGCAATCAGAACAGTGTTGTCAAGGCTGCCAAAGCTCTTAACAGGCTGGGAGAGTGAGCATGTGTGCCCCCAGTCTTGTGGCTGTGCTCACAGCATAGCCTCCCGGTTGGCTGTTCTTGTGAGGCTCGTCCCAGGAGGAGAAGCTGGAATGCTTTTGTAGGACGATGCGCTCACCCATTATTTTTTACGGGCCACAGACAACCCTAATATGTCTGGGTGCTGCTCCAGCATAGACTTGGACAGCTCTCTTGAAGCAGGCATACATGATGTAGCCCCCCACCCCTGAACTCCTCTTCCCAGATCCTGTCTACATAGTCTGGGTACCCCTGCCAAGCCCCTACGATGCAAACACAACTTTAGGTCCTGATCCAGCGTGGTGGGGCCTCTCTTGTGGTGCTAGTAGTAGACCGATGAAATCACTATGTTTTTTTGTGAGTCTCTGAGTAAAGCTGTATTTTTTTTGTGAGACTACAGCACAAGGTTAGATTACATCAGAAAGTTAAGTTAGTAGTCGGTGAAAAGTGTCAACCCTACAGTAAAACATCCTTGTTCATTTGTTGTCTGCTGTAGGCACATGAAACTTGGTAGGCTTACGCGTTTGGTGCACTCAGCACTTTGACATGGCATAATATCAATTTTAATGTGTGCATTACTGACCAAAAGTTTTGTTGGACATCGTTGACTTGATGGAGATTTTGTCTTTATAAGTCGAACTGTACGGGTCATGTTGAGGACCATATCTGGCAATCACATTGAGCAGTTCAGTGGTTGGCGAACTACAGAGCAGATAGCAATGACCCATTGAAGTGAGGGGTGGGCTCAGGACAGGGGAGAGGGAGATGCATACTTGGCAGCCATTTTAAACTCTCCACCTGACAACCTTGGATGACCCTGGGATGCTGTGCTGCTTGACTTACCAGCAGGTCCAGAGGAACAGAACACAGTTCAGCCCGTCTTTTGAGTGCACCCTTGGGTGTAGAACCAACATTCATGCCAAGACGAGAGTTTCCAGAGTGAATTCATATCAACACGCACACCACACCACCACATTGCCTCTCTTGAGCTGTGCTGGGAATCTAATAAAACACACTACTCCATCATCATCATTGATGAAAATGACTTCCTCACTCGCACACACCATTTCCTCTCCATTTTCGGTCAAATCAAGCCTTTTTTCACGACCTCAAGATCCCAGTTCCTTCAATAGCTTGCCTATATCTAACATCTAGGATATGTTAGGGTTACGTTCCTCTGACTTCCCCGGCATGTGCTGTGAGACGGCCTGCCTTTTTTTCTCCAACCATCCTAAATCCCTCATGTTATTCCAGCCTAATCAATGACGGACGTTTCAGACGTGGACTTTAATTGTGTGATCCTATCTGCTTCATGAAGGCTGTTCCTCTGTCAGAACTCTGTTGCTCGGGAGCAAGCACCCTATAGGAGGTGGCTTATTTTCATTTCATTTCCAACCATAACAAACAGGCTCTCGACGATGTGACCTATTGGGTGTCCTGTCTTAACCATGTGCTAAGAGACCAGACTCATATCCCCCCCTCCTCCTCATCTTCCTCCCAACTCATTCTTCCTCATCCCACCTCCTCATCATCCTCCTCCTTCCTCCTGCTCTTGGAAATCTGATGAAACCAGATTTTGAAAAGTGGGGTTGAAATGGAGCCACTCATGTCTGGAAGTTGTTTTTTCCCCGTAAAATGTTGGTAATCCCAAAGTTTAATTTTGCGATTGGGATGTTTCCAGGTGGTGGTTTCTAATGCCTTCCAGATGGTATCCACGCCGATTCCAGTCAAGTCGCGATGGCAGGAAAAAACATTTTTTAAAGCTGGGATTTTCACAGTTGGGCAGGACTGGGATTGGCGGCTCTCTGACTGAATGAGGGAGACCAGACCACAGTGTCCTCTTCTGTTTCTATTAGCACCTCTGACAGCAGACACCGAGAGAGAGAGGATGGTTCTATTTCCAGTGTTGAAATCCTGGCCCAGCTAGAAAGGACAGGACACTGTGTGATCTGGACCCAGTGTCCCTTTTGGCTGAGGAGGTCAAACTTTCCTTTGTCTCCCTCTCTCTGTCACTCTTGTCTGTCTCCATCTCTCCTCCCTCTGTCTTTATCAGTCCCTTGCTGTTTTCTTTCCTCCCTCCCCTGTCTTCAGTGTTCAGCCACGATGCACTGATTGAGCCAGAGTCTCGTCGGGAACAGCGTGTTACCCGAAGCAGTCAAAAGTAATGTTTTCAGGTTCCTCTTGAGTGTAGTAGCTTTGGTAAAATGTAACAAAAACCTGCCTGTGTGGATTAGGGAAAAGAGAGCTGGATATCAACTCTGATTTCAGGAGAGGCCCAGAGGCATGTTTAGCTATCGGTGCGTTTGCTGGCTGTTCCCTAGCTAAACTGAGGGCATGGGCAATGGCCTCCAGCCTCCCAGGTCCCCCTTCTCTGTTATTGAGTTTAAAGCAATCACCAAGGGACTTCCATTGTTTCCTCTGGTCATGTAGCTACGTTCCAGCCATGAAATCGAATCAATTAAGGGAACGTGGACCAGGGGGTCTGTTTCAACACAACCCTAAACCAGAAAGCAACCTTAGGAGTAAGCCTGAACTCACCCCCTCTCCCAGTGCATGGAAGGTCTATATCGAATTTATTTTCACAGTTTATTAGGTACACCACCCCGTTCATAAAGAGGGGTTGCTCCTACAGACCACGAGTCATGTGGCCGTGGCTTGCTATATAAAGCAGGCAAACAGGCATCGAGGCTTTCGTTTATTGTTCGATTGAATGTTAGAATGGGCAAAGCATGTGACTTTGAGTGTGATCGTCAGTGCCAGGCGCACAGGTTTACCAAGAATGGTGCAACAAACAAAAACACATCCAGTCCGCGGCAGTCCTTTGGGCCAGAATTTATTTATGAACATTTGAACATCTTGGCCATGTTCTGTTATAATCTCCACCCGGCACAGCCAGAAGAGGACTGGCCACCCCTCATAGCCTGGTTTCTCTCTAGGTTTCTTCCTAGGTTTTGGCCTTTCTAGGGAGTTTTTCCTAGCCACCATGCTTCTACACCTGCATTGCATGCTGTTTGGGGTTTTAGGCTGGGTTTCTATACAATACTTTGAGATATCAGCTGATGTAAGAATGGCTATATAAATACATTTGATTTGATTTGATTTTAGGAGAGTCTCCCATTCTTCTCCACAGATCCTCTCAAGCTCTGTCAGGTTGGATGGAGAGTGTCGCTGCACAGATATTTTCAGGTCTCTCCAGAGATGTTAGATCGGGTTCATGTCTGGGATCTGGCTCGGCCACTCAAGGACATACAGAGACTTGTCCCGAAACCACTCGTGTTGTGTTGGCTGTGTGCTTAGGGTCGTTGTCCTGTTGAAAGGTGAACCTTCACCCCATTCTGGGGAGCTGAGTGCTCTGGAGCAGGTTTTCATGAAGGATCTCTGTACTTTGCTCTGTTCATTTTTCTCTCGATCCTGACTAGTCTCCCAGTCCCTGCTGCTAAAAAACATCCCCACAGCATGATGCTGCCACAACCATGCTTCACCGTAGGGATGGTGCTAGGTTTCCTCTAGACGTGACGCTTGGCATTCAGGCCAAAGAATTCAATCTTGGTTTCATCAGACCAGAGAATCTTGTTTCTCACGGTCTGAGAGTCTTTAGGTGCCTTTGGGCAAACTCAAAGCAGGCTGTCATGTGCCTTTCACTGAGGAGTGCCTTCTGTCTGGCTACTCTACCACAAAGGCCTGATTGGTGGGATGCTGCAGAGACGGTTGTCCTTCTGTAAGATTCTCCCATCTCCACAGAGGAACTCGAGCTCTATCAGCGTGACCATCAGGTTTTTGGTCACCTCTCTGACCAAGGCCATTCTCCCTCGATTGCTGGGCGGCCAGCCCAAAAATTATTTCTGAAGGCACTGTATATGTGTTTATTGATGAGGATAATAAAATGTATACATACAAAAATATAAAGGCAACAATTTGCTAAGATTGCACTGAGTTACAGTTTATACAAGGAAATCAGTCAATTGAAATGCATTCATTTGGCCCTAATCTATTGATTTCACATGACTGAGAATACAGATCGGCATCTGTTGGTCACAGTTACTTAAAAAAACAAAGAGGCGTTGATCAGAACCAGTCAGTATCTGGTGTGACCACCATTTGCCTCATGCAGCGCAACACATCTCCTTCATACATGTCGATCCAGAGCATCTCAGACATGCTCAATGGGAAAGGGGTATATCTAGTCAGTTGTCCAACTGAATGTATTCAACTTAAATGTGTCTTCCGCATTTAACCCAACCCCAATGGGTGACATGTCTGAGTATGCAGGCCATCAAAGTACTGAGTCATTTTTAGCTGCCAGGAATTCCGCACAGGTCCTTGCGACATGGGGCTGTGCATTATCATGCTGAAACATGAGGTGATGGTGGTGGATGAATGGCACGACAATGGACCTCAGGATCTCGTCACGGTATCTCTGAATTCAAACTGCCATAGATACAGTGCCTTGCGAAAGTATTCGGCCCCCTTGAACTTTGCGACCTTTTGCCACATTTCAGGCTTCAAACATAAAGATATAAAACTGTATTTTTTTTGTGAAGAATCAACAACAAGTGGGACACAATCATGAAGTGGAACGACATTTATTGGATATTTCAAACTTTTTTAACAAATCAAAAACTGAAAAATTGGGCGTGCAAAATTATTCAGCCCCTTTAAGTTAATACTTTGTAGCGCCACCTTTTGCTGCGATTACATCTGTAAGTTGCTTGGGGTATGTCTCTATCAGTTTTGCACATCGAGAGACTGACATTTTTTCCCATTCCTCCTTGCAAAACAGCTCGAGCTCAGTGAGGTTGGATGGAGAGCATTTGTGAACAGCAGTTTTCAGTTCTTTCCACAGATTCTCGATTGGATTCAGGTCTGGACTTTGACTTGGCCATTCTAACACCTGGATATGTTTATTTTTGAACCATTCCATTGTAGATTTTACTTTATGTTTTGGATCATTGTCTTGTTGGAAGACAAATCTCCATTCCAGTCTCAGGTCTTTTGCAGACTCCATCAGGTTTTCTTCCAGAATGGTCCTGTATTTGGCTCCATCCATCTTCCCATCAATTTTAACCATCTTCCCTGTCCCTGCTGAAGAAAAGCAGGCCCAAACCATGATGCTGCCACCACCATGTTTGACAGTGGGGATGGTGTGTTCAGGGTGATGAGCTGTGTTGCTTTTACGCCAAACATAACGTTTTGCATTGTTGCCAAAAAGTTCAATTTTGGTTTCATCTGACCAGAGCACCTTCTTCCACATGTTTGGTGTGTCTCCCAGGTGGCTTGTGGCAAACTTTAAACGACAATTTTTATGGATATCTTTAAGAAATGGCTTTCTTCTTGCCTCTCTTCCATAAAGGCCAGATTTGTGCAATATACGACTGATTGTTGTCCTATGGACAGAGACTCCCACCTCAGCTGTAGATCTCTGCAGTTCATCCAGAGTGATCATGGGCCTCTTGGCTGCATCTCTGATCAGTCTTCTTCTTGTATGAGCTGAAAGTTTAGAGGGACGGCCAGGTCTTGGTAGATTTGCAGTGGTCTGATACTCCTTCCATTTCAATATTATCGCTTGCACAGTGCTCCTTGGGATGTTTAAAGCTTGGGAAATCTTTTTGTATCCAAATCCGTCTTTAAACTTCTTCACAACAGTATCTCGGACCTGCCTGGTGTGTTCCTTGTTCTTCATGATGCTCTCTGCGCTTTTAACGGACCTCTGAGACTATCACAGTGCAGGTGCATTTATACGGTGACTTGATTACACACAGGTGGATTGTATTTATCATCATTAGTCATTTAGGTCAACATTGGATCATTCAGAGATCCTCACTGAACTTCTGGAGAGAGTTTGCTGCACTGAAAGTAAAGGGGCTGAATAATTTTGCACGCCCAATTTTTCAGTTTTTGATTTGTTAAAAAAGTTTGAAATATCCAATAAATGTTGTTCCACTTCATGATTGTGTCCCACTTGTTGTTGATTCTTCACAAAAAAATACAGTTTTATATCTTTATGTTTGGAGCCTGAAATGTGGCAAAAGGTTGCAAAGTTCAAGGGGGCCGAATACTTTCGCAAGGCACTGTAAAATGCAATTGTGTTTGTTTTTCGTAGCTTATGCCTGCCCATACTATAACCTCTCCGCCACCATGAGGCACTCTGTTCACAACGTTGACAACCGCTCACCCACACAATGCCATACACAGTGTTTGACATCTGCCCGTTACAGTTGAAACCAGGATCCATTACTTCTCCAGCGTGCCATCAGCCATCGAAGGTGAGCGTTTGCCCACTGAAGCCTATTACGACGCTGAACTGCAGTCAGGTCAAGACCCTGGTGAGGACGAAGAGCACACAGATCAGCTTCCCTGAGATGGTTTCTGACAGTTTGTGCAGAAATTTGTTTGTTGTGCAAACGCACAGTTTCATCAGCTGTCTGGGTGGCTGGTCTCAGACGATCCCGCAGGGGAAGAAGCCTGTGAAGGTCCTGGGCTGGTGTGGTTCCAAGTGGTCTGCGGTTTTGAGTTCGGTTGGATATACTGCCAACTTCTCTAAAACTATGTTGAAGGTGGCTTATGATAATTTAATGTTAATTTCTCTATCTGGCAAGAGCTTTGGTGGACATTCCTGCATTCAGCATGCCAACTGCACGGTCCCTCAACTTAAGGCATCTGTGGCATTGTGTTGTGTGATACAACTGCACATTTTAGAGTGGCCTTTTATTGTCCCCAGCACAAGGTGCACCCGTGTAATGATCATGCTGTTTAATCAGCTTCTTGACATGTGTGTCTTTTCAGGAGACCAGCGCAATAACTTGGGTGTGAGTGCTGCCTTTTTTAAATGGGGATAGCAGAGATCCCATACATGT
Organism: Oncorhynchus clarkii lewisi; assembly: GCF_045791955.1. Taxonomy (NCBI): domain Eukaryota; kingdom Metazoa; phylum Chordata; class Actinopteri; order Salmoniformes; family Salmonidae; genus Oncorhynchus; species Oncorhynchus clarkii. The sequence goes on from NC_092178.1 coordinate 18,061,527, forward strand.
GAGACTGGAGAACATGTTTCATGTATGGAGAGGATGTTTCAACTCTGTGGTCTCGTCATGTTGTGGTTAAATAGGTGGCCCCATGCCCTGTACGGTCTTCCTCTAGTCTACAGTATTTAACTCTGTTTCTCTCCCCCACCCCTGTTCATTCAATTCATTTGACTCCAACCTCCCTTCCCAAGTATTAAGTATTTTTATATTTTTACAAGCAGTAAATCCATGTTACTTCAAGAGTTATGATCATACACCGCAAGCCAGGTACATCAGCATCAGTCGGAGAATGGGGCCTTGCTTTCGACGGCTGGAATGAAATAACCATTGCCAGCCCTCAGCGGCCACTAAAACTTCCTTATGGAACTCAATGTAGCCATCAAGAATAGTGGAGATGTTGGAAGTGCCATTGGTTGGTTGCGCCTTAAACCAAAGACATCATCAACCCTACTTTTCCAATATATGCGTCTGATTTTAACTCAAAATGACTGCTTATTCGCTCACAATAGATGATTGTGTTTTTCCTCTCTTTATTAGAGGAACAACCAGACCTGACGTTTGAATAGGGTATAGGGTATTTTGTTTCGCTTTTCCCCCTTAGCCATTTGGATGACATTAACGTTGAAGAGGGATGATTAATATATTTTGTGGTTCGATAGACATGGGCTTGGTTTTTATGAAATCTATCTGCCGCTGCACTATTAAAAACAATGGTTTTGTTCTACAATCCATTCTTAATGATTTATTCAATTAAATCTAATTGAACGTGGGTGGTGTTCTGTTACCGGCATTAGATGTAAGCCGATTCATAAAGATTCCATAAGGAGCCATAAGGCCCCTCTCCCTCCCACTTATTCTTCCTCTCCCATATACTGTTGCCTTGCAGATGAATGTCATGATGCTCAACGTATTTCTCAAGATATGAAACCTACTGTTCCCAAGTAGTCATTTTTCATTCTAACCATTTTAGGATTTCTACCTGGGGAAAGAGACCTAGAGTAGGAGAGATTTCCACTAATTTTTTTACACTAATATTGTCATCCTTTCTGTAGTCCTTCTTGGAAACAGTCCAGAGTCTAGACATTCCCCCGGCCACCTGGTCTCATTTTACCCTCCCACAATAGTTCAGTTCCATACTGGCTGTGTTAAGTCCATCCACGTATTCAGTGTGGTCAACTGTATGCAGCCCGGACCTATGGTCGGTGCTGACATGTATGACATGGACCCTGAAACACTGTCTTGATTGATGGAGTCATCGTAGCAGGTTACCTAGAAGATGCATTGTGTCTCCTCAAACAGTCTGATATTGATCAGTGTGCTGTGCTGCTCTGGGCCCCGGGCCAATAAAAGGGCCGTGAGAGGACTCAGAGGACCAGGTATACCATTTTACATTGGCCCAGGATAAACTACTTACCAAACTGTTCCTATCCTAGGGACACAAAGGTTTGCATTCAGGCTCTGCAGCACTGCTGAAATCAATATGGTGATAAAATTGACAGATAGGTAGTAAATTATGTGTAATCTTGGCCTGTCACTGTGCTGTCAGCAGGAAATCTCTTTTTAATAGTCTATTTAAGGAGAAGCAGGGTTGTGTTTTTCTAAGTCGGTGGGGGAATGTTGATCCAGAGCTGCTTGTCTGGGTGGGGGGTGATCTTAAGAAGTGGCTGGGCGAATCGCGTGCTGCTCCGACAGAGCAAACAGGACCCCCGGCCGCAGCATGCCGGACCCTTGCAGGTGCATAGAGGTGGGGGGTGTTTTTAAGAGAGGAGGGAAGACTGTTGCGGGGGGGGAGTGTGGGGCTGCCAAAGCAGCCACCTGTCGTTCCGTAGTTTTTAGGACTTCCTTCTCATCCGGTATTCAGCACGGCTCCCAGTTGGCCCAGTGTGTGTCCTGTTGCCAGAAGGCCTGATTGAAACCAACTGCCAACGGGGGCTGCCATGTGTTTCGGTTGGAAGGAGGGGTTTGGAGATGGCGGTGGGATTGCAAGGCGAAACTCTGGGGAGGGAAGCAGGGGACAGGGGTGTTAGTGAGCAGGGGTGGTGGTGAGTGTTGACGGGGATGGGGGGGCAACCAGAATGCTTGAAGCTCTCACATTCGGCACAGCTAAGAGATGAGATGTCTAGACTGTTTGATTTCTCCTTCACACCAGCCCGGGCCCGGGTTCTCCCACTCTCTTTCCCCTGTCAGAGCTTCAGAGTTTCTACGGAGACTGGGGTTATAAAAATCATTTTACGGCTCTGGGTCTACTAGGAAGAAAATGAGGAAGAGAGGAGTGTGGCAGAATATCTGTCCTCACCTAGACTCCCTTCTCTCTTTATCCTCTCTACCTCTTTCCTCAATCTATCTACTCTGGCAATGCCTGAAAATATGCGTTTTCCCATTAAAACCTATGAATCTTTCTGTGGCTTGTAGAAGGTTTTTGTGGTGGCCGTGGGGAAAGAAAATTACCGGAATTGACATCACTGGTATGTTGGCGTTTACAGTTAGTTGCGAAATCTGCTGCGTTCTCTAAGGCACAAGCAAGGGATTTCCTCGTTCTCTTTACCCGATGGCTTTCTCTTTTGTCATAATACCTGTGGGCTGTAGTGGTGGGGAGGGGAAGGAAAGCTTCAGGGCATCATTTGATATTTAATTTTCAATAAATAAAGATTTTCTCTGAATGATGTACCGGATGCTTTTGCCCAGGTGGAAAAGCCATTTTGGAAAAACTTGGACGTGCTCAGTCGGAATGCAAAGTTTCCACAGGCTGTACTCACTCCCAAGGTTAAACCGCATGTACGAGGTTCCTTCAGAATATTTATTTATCAAGTTAGCGTGGCGTGTGGACCTCGCTGCACTGTGGCTCGACAGCTGTGGCGAGCTGACGTTACACTCCGCCTCACTGAATGAGGGCCTGACTTCGTCGCAACCTCTCAGATATTGTGGATTTGCCATTTTGCGAAATAACAAACTATTTATTATTAGCCCTGGTTCCTACAGTACTACCATACAACATAAGACGTTAGAAATTTAAAAAGTGTGAAGAGGCAGTTCGTTGGGGAGGAACCCCTGGTTTCCGGGTCTCCAGATGCATTGTAAGCTCCGTCAGACGAGTTCCTCTTCTAAGGGTCTTCTGCGTCGCAACGATATGGTTTCTGCATCCCACAACCACCATCCATCCCCCGGTGGTTAGCCCCAGTCTTGTGTAGGGTGATCTACCCTCCCCTGGCCCCCCTCACGGTCATCCTCTCATTGGGCATGACTGGAGAGGAGCACTTCTACAGACCAGACATGAGTCTCCATTGGCTGGCTGGCGTCTGCTCACCGCTAACCATTCCATATGCCTGAATGGGACCCATAGGGACTGAAGAGACAGACCGACCAACGTCACCATTTCCAACACTATAGGTAGTTTACCCTGATTCACTGTCCCCACAGCCATACTGAGATGGTACTTTCTGGTGTTAATCTGTACGGTGGGTTTCACGTCACTTGTTGTGTGGTGGTCGAGACAGCAAAGCAAGACATTACCTCTGTACTCTCGCTCTTTGCAAGACACAGAGGAACAGACAGTATTTTTACTTGGAAGTGTAATAGGTAAAAACCATGTTCGTTTAACCTTGAAATAGTCAAATTCTGCTGCCCATCCATTTGCATTCACGTCCCAGTGTTGATCTCACAATCTGAGTTGGAGTGAATTCCAGATTTCCCTATACTAAGGAACATTGGCATCCTCTTAATTCAAATTTCAGCATTTTACGCAAATCCCGTATTCTTCTTGAAAGAGTTTTTCTATGACCAAGTCACTGATCTGACAAAGTAATTTGTTACTTATCAACAGAACACTTGAGTTCATGGTTATAGTGTACTGTTTAAACATTACATGGCAAATATTTTAGTTTCCATTAGAAATAGAGGTTTGTGGGTTTGTCCACGTTGTCGTGAATGAAAGGAAAAAGAGCAGCTAGCCTCGCTCCCAGTGGTTGTGAACATTTCCACATTTGGTTTCCACCGCTGCCTGTGACAGGGCTGATGGGTGAGTGTGATAGCAAGGGCCAACCACGAGACCGGGCCCCAGCAGGAGGCAGCCCTGGTGGGGGGAAAGAGAGGAGGGAGAAGGGGGTGGCCTGGAGGTCAGAGAGTAGTGGACACACAGTTCTGGCCGAGAGAGGAACAGTGTTTGGGTTAGCTAAAATGCAAATGTCTTTGACAAGCTGTATCCCACCTAGACATGACCAGGGACAGGGGGAGGAATTCCAGAGGTGTGCAGGTTTCCTTTTCCTACCAGACAGGTTGGTCGGGTCTGGGGGACAGTGTTGGGGCTGCGGGGACAGTGTGGTGGCTGGGAAGAGAATGGTCTGGGCCGGGGGACAGCGTGGGGGCTGGGTGGAGAATGGTCTGGGCCGGGGGACAGCGTGGGGGCTGGGGGTAGAATGGTCTGGGCTGAGTGACAGGCTGCGGCAGGCAGCCAGGAGCCCTGTACCTGCAGATCCAAACATCCCCAGCTGAGCCTCGCAGCTGCTCCTTAAAAGGTCCCGACCGACGAGGGCCTGCCATACACCCAAACTCAGCCGCGACCAACGCTGCCCAAACTCATCCCTGGAACCCTCCCCCTCAGTGTGTTTGTAGTAAGCGACTGTCTCTACAGAATGTCTCAGCTGTACTCTTCAAAGCACTGAAGAGAATACTGCATATATCATCTGGCTGATTCTGAAGAAAAAAAACAAGTTTTGTAATTTGAGTTGTTGAGGCCTTTACTGGCCACTTTTTTTTTTTTGTTGGTCACAGTTGACTGAGTTCAATAGTTGCAATATGAGATTTCTTGTGAATATGGAAGAAACTAGATGCTGTCTCAAATCGACAGTCCCTTTTTTAGTTACATCTCTAGTAAATGAAGGGTTTGAGTGAACAGCTGTGTGTGTGAGTAATGAAGTGTGGTAAAGATGGTAATCTAGCTGGACAGCGTGAGATGATCAACTTGTGGTTTGTTCCTTATCACACCTCACTGTGTTTTTATAGCTGTTTGTACACCTGATTTGGTCATCATCAAAAACCTCGGAAATAAAACTGGAAGAAATATCATATTTATCAGCAGACTGAAAAACACATTGAAATTTAAGTACTTTCTTTTTCACTGGGAATTGCAAAATAACAATAAAATAAAAGAATCTTACCTGTTTGAAATAAACTTAATTAATTCATAAGCATATTTATTTAGACATGAATTTGAACAGATTCTTACAAATATTGTACAGAACATCAAATTACATAAGACAGAATGCTGAGGATTTATCTTCAGGAGAAAGGCAGTTGTCTGTCGGGGTAGGAACTCCCTGACCACAAAACCCAGTTACATTTGAAGTGAAAGCTGTGTTATATATTTGGCTTGTGGAACAGTTTGCTTACTTTCCGGCAAGTAGCCTGATACAGTCAACCATGGGTTCCAGTTTTGCCTGCCCTTGTCCATTACAACCCCCCTTACCACAGCCCTTTTAGTTCCACCGTGGCTCATCTGAGTCCTTACCGACTGTCTGGGTGTCTGTCTCATGCAGAGAGGGTTGTGGTTATTACGTTTCATATGCAGACGTTCTCAGGTAAAGAAAAGATGAGAGCAATGTTATTTTTGTGTGTTTCTTTTTCATCTCCCTGTTCAAGTCTTTGAGAGATCATGGAATGGAGAAGTGCTGAATGTTTTTTAGAGGGATGATTATTCTCGATCTCCTCTTTGAATCCGGGCATGCTTCCATTGTCCAAGAAGTTCCACAGTCTCTTTCGATCCAAAAATGATTACCTCGTCAGAAACTACACTTAGCATCTCAGTTCAGATTTTTTTTTGGGGGGGGGCGGGGGGTTATAATTAAATACAGGTTTTGATTTATGTACACCTTTAAGAATGTCACGTTTCTGGTCCACAGTTCTGGTTCATATGTTGTGCTCATCAAGTCAGTTTCTTCCCTCTCGTCCTCCAGATATTAACTTCTTAGAGCAGTTTTCCTGTCTCTGTCTTTGCTCTGAAAGAAAGAGGGAAAAAAAGTTAACATTTTCTAGTAGGCTATTAATAGTAAAAAAAAAAATACTAAACACTTTGTGAAAATACATTTCCAAGACGGATTCTATCCCAATCTTAACTATTTTACAATGCTTCTTATTGATGAGGTAGCGTAAGTAAAGGAAAATAAAATAGTTTATGTCTGACATTAACCCTTTGAGTGAGTGCGCTGCTCTGGCCTGTCAGACTAGTTCTATTCTTCTAACCCACTGGTCCAGCCTGCAGTGGAGGCTGCCTGGAGGCCTTTGTAGACTGGGGATGTGTGAAGTCTGTGTGGACTGGCGAGGTATGATGTCGACTGGTCTGGGGCTTGTGGGCTGTAGCATGGCCATGGGGGAGGCTCATGTTTTCTCCTCTCACCATACACTGAGTGGCAGAACTAGCATTAGGACACCTGGCTCACATTGTGCTCCCTACGGATTAACCCAGAGACCGGGAGACCAGGCCATGGAATGCCATCGTTTCCACGGCTATGTCTGACGTAGGCAGGCCCAGGCGCCCTTTCAAAACACTCGTCTCCAATTGATGAGGTCAGACGGTCTCTTGAAAACGGGCCAGGAACTTTTTTTATTTTCTTTGGTTTATTGTTTTTGTTCAGTGCCACTTTAAAGTCCCATTCGTCGGCTCCAGGGATCACTTACACACGACTAATAGGATTTTTGTTTAACATTTGTTTTTCATATCCTGTATAACACATTGTAAAGATGTATAGGGCTAATTCCGCAGCAGCTGAAACCAAATGTGAAGGCTTTTCTGATTGAACACACCTTTTTCTTTTCTTTTTAAAGCTTCCACCACTTGCTTATACAGCATCTAATTACATGGGAGGACTTTTGTTGTTTTTATAAACATATCACAACATATTACATTTCCACAGACACAGAAGCCGATGTGTGTTTTTATTCTCCTCAGGCTTCATTCTTTAGGCAAATATTTGGTTTGGTTTCGGCCGGACAGGTAACGCTGGCAGATTGGTTCAAGATTACAATGGAGGCACTTGTCAGCTTTCTGTGTGTGTGCACGCGCAGGGGTGCGTGGATTTTCAGACGTAACTTGAGCCCTAACGGAAGATTCATCTGTTTGGGTTATTAAATGCAGCCCGCTTTCCTTCTGGTCATCCTAACTATTCTGAGCGTGGGTTCTTTACACCCTGTTTTGTCTGTGGACAATAGTTGGACACAATATTACATATTCTAGAATAACTTGTTAAACAGGTGTTTGTAGGTGTGAAGTAAAAAATGTCTAGATTTTTAATCATATGGTTAAGGCTTATATTACAGTTGGACAATAGTATTTTAGATTAAAATGAAATATTAAGTTACAACAATATTCAACTAAGTGTTATTTTTAATTCTAGCGTGCTTCTCAGCATACTGTTAGTTCACACTGGGTAATTTCATCATGTGTTACATGTTCACACTGAGAGACTCCTTTTGCAGGGAAAAGCTTTACTAACTTCTGTATGGCTGTAATGAAGGAACTCGAGATAATTACATAAAATATGAGCGATGTGGCTGCTTGGCTAGTGCACAGCTTTGGGACTGGCCTCTGAGGCTGTCTATACTCAATTAGTAATCTGTTGGGTTAACCCCAGCACCAGTACACAGAGGAAGCTCGCCAAGTTCTTTCCCTGCTCTCCTAGAAACTGCTGCTGCACACGTACTGTCCATTTGACTAGGGGTCGTCTGCTCCTGTGTGTCCTGTTATGCAATCCCCCTGCCATCCTTCATAACCCCTGTCTTCACCTGCTACAGCTATTAGGGAGAAAGAATGCTCCCTTCCCTAATGGACTGTGCTGAACAGCCCCCAACGAAAGAAGGAGCTGGGGGGGGGTGGGTGTGGAACCTCAAATGTGGTTAATTTTTTGTCCTGCTCTGTCTTATGTCGTCATAATGGGGCTTTAGTTGAAGTGTACTTTTACACAGTTGATTTGCTGTCAATAGAAATGTAAACCGTTTCATGATGGTGGGTGTGTGTGTGTGTGTGGGGGGGGGGGGGGTGTGTATGTGCGTGCATGAGATGTCTAGCTTGACTGTTACGTAGAAAATTATTTATTCCACTCCAAGCAAGGTAGAGCTGTGCCAGATGGATACAATTTTGGATTGGAAAATGTGATAAGATCACACACTTACAACACATACACACATCTGTAAGCAAATCATTTCTGTGTGTGTCCACATAAATTGGCCTCTGACTTCAGTGTCAGGAAAAAACTTGAAAAACAATAAAGAGAATTCAGAGTGAATTGACGGTCTCTCTCTGATGATGTCAAATCTGTGATCTTACTGATCCAATGAGTAGTAGGCTAAAAAAGAGCACCATGGGAGCACTGATTGGTTGAGTCCAACACAAGTACTAAACTGGTGATATCATAACAGTATGCTAATTGATCAATGAAGCGTTTTTATCATCTTTCCTACACTTCCGAATGCTTGTGAATGTTCTAGATCGCACAACTCTCCTGTTCTTTTCAATCATCCTGTTCTCAATTTGTTCTCTGTCTGAATTGGAAACATTTTGACGTGTGTTCTACAGTACCTCAATGTGTTTCCTTTTTATTTTCCTCTTTCTTTAGCAACAATAAAGCAATGAGTCTTGGCTGAGCAATGCTTTTCACGGAGTAATGAGCGCTAAGTATGGGTAAAGAGAGCAGTGCGGTTTGGAGTGGGTCGCTTTCGCCTCTTAAAGCCTCGACTACAAAGCCGAAGCCCAATCTGTTTCGAATATCGGCCCAGCTCAGGCCTCCTATAGACAGGCCTTTAATTCAGGAGAAAAAAACTTAAACAGCCATTATCTCATTTGCTGGTTTATTCTGCCTTGCTAAAATCAATGAAATGGACGAATAGGATTGCTTCCAGTCGGGCGAATGTCCATTAGTCTCTTTTTATTGTTATTAATTGTATGACTCCTGCATCTCTGTTTCCTTCATGGTCTTTTAAAGAGCCCTTTTGTAGCAGTGAATACTTCTACGAAACATTACTAATAGGCGTTTACTTGAATCCGTTTTTAATTTGAAGCATTATTCGCTCCTTGCTGATGCTATAACAAGGTTGATTCAGATATTGTTCACGGTGAGCTTGTGCTATTACACTTGAAAGTTGAGCATATTTTTGTCTTAGATTTGTCCAGAGGTCAGGAGTTTTGACTCTCCAGACATGTTAATATGATGTTAATGATGGCAGTGTAACACATCTACTGTGCAGCTCTGTGTTCTGCTATTGAACATCTCTAGTGATGGTGTGTGTTGTGCAGAATGAGAGTCATTATATCGTATTCATGATTTATTTAGGAAGCCAGAGGTCTGAGATGCAGCGAGGCTGTGTGTGTGTGTGTGTGTGTGTGTGTGTGTGTGTGTGTGTGTGTGTGTGTGTGTGTGTGTGTGTGTGTGTGTGTGTGTGTGTGTGTGTGTGTGTGTGTGTGTGTGTGTGTGTGTGTGTGTGTGTGTGTGTGTGTGTGTGTGTGTGTGTGTGGTTGACAGTGTTATTAATTGGAGCCCTAGGAAGAGCCTTAGGTCAACACAGGATGCGTGTGTAAATCGCTCAGGATGGCTCACTGACAGATTGGGGAATAGAGCAGATGTTCCCAGAATGCTTTCGATCAGAGCACGGAGACGTAAGTAGCTGTTTTTATGTCTGTAGTCGTGGTGCGTCTTGGTATTGGAGTCTTGGTATTGGAGTCGTGGTACATCATGGTACGTCTTGGTATTGGAGTCGTGGTACGTCTTGGTACGTGGTACATCATGGTACGTCTTGGTATTGGAGTCGTGGGACGTGGTACATCATGGTGTTGTACGTGGGACGTCTTGGTACGTGGGACGTCTTGGTGTTGTACCACGATGTACCACGACTCCAACACCAAGACGTCCCACGACTCCAACACCAAGACGTACCACGATGTACCACGTCTTGGTGTTGGAGTCGTGGGACGTCTTGGTGTTGGAGTCGTGGTACGTCTTGGTATTGTGTTGTTTGCTCCACTAGGAGTTAAAAGGAGTAAGTCCAGTAGGTCATTTTAGAGTTTAATCACTTATACTATATACATTGTTGACTCCAGGCTTTTTCCTTTCCTCTGTGCTTTTTTCAATAAAATGAATTTTGGACAGTCTTCATGTTTTCTGAGGGTATAATACATATTGTGGTGGTGAGATGTAGTACCTAACCGAAAATGTCCCAGTGTCATGGTTGACTCTTAATTGTTAAGAGCATGTGGTGTATTCCAAGTTTGAAAGCTGCTTTGCTCTTGTGAGGTGAAATGACAGTTTCCCCCTCTCTGTTTTTTGGTTTTGTGTTGTATTTCTCATGGCTGGAGCGTGATTTACGCTTTGATTTTTAATGCGACGTGGTGTTGGCTTTATGAGCCAGAGTCTGCCCAGGCGTATGCTGAGGAAGAGCAGAGGACAAGGAGAGAGCGAGAGAGGGATAGATGGCGTGTTTTGTATTTGGTGTGACACTTCCTTGATTAGGCTAATTTCTGTTTGCCCACGATACAGTTGGTCCGTAACTTCTCAGACCAAATAGACAATGGGACGCGCTACTGAATACAGGAAGCAAATTGAGACGTCTGAGAAAATTATCTCTGAGAGTTGGGGATTTGGGTCTTACTACTGAGAGGTTTAGTTGAAGCTGGACAACTGGGCACCCTTATCTGTCGCTGTGTCTCTGTCTGAGCACTGAGGGGCTGCTCTCTTACCCTCCTGTACAGCGGAGTGCATAGGATTCCCTTTATTCACCTCGCAAGAACAGATGATCCTAAATACATAAGGGAATAATAGATGTAGTTTTCTTGTCTAAGGGTAGCGTAAGTTTGAAGCTTTTCAATCTTTTATTTGAAATCACTTAGGCTATAAGAATCATATAGGAAGGAGCCATCCAGCATGGTACTTCCTAAACAAAACGCCTTCTAATTGGATAATGCTTTACTTTAGTGCAAGGTTTCTGCATCTGTCGTGGGGCCCACCCCGAGTGCACGTTTTGGTTTTTGCCCTAGCACTACACAGCTGATTCCAATAATGAAAGCTTGATGATGAGTTTGTTATTTCAATCAGCTGTGTAGTGCTAGGGCAAAAACCAAAACGTGCACCCAGGGTGGGCGTCACGACCGAGTTTGGGGAACCCTGCTTTAGTGGTTGGAGTCGTGGTGTTTTGTATCCTACTTGAGGCACAATGGCATATGCATGGTGTGGACGGCTGGGACAGACTAACTCACCATTTTCCTTTGGTTGCTGAGGCAGAATGTGCAGATCTGTTTAGGCTGGGAGTTCTCTGCGTCGTGGGCCGGGGATCCATGCTGATGTAAATAGTGGGCAGAGGAGGTCGCTCCAGCATGGCATGGCTGCCCGTCCCCGCATGTCTCCCCGACCAGCAGCACGTTGCCCAGGTGGGAGATGTAGCTGGACGCCAGCCGCAGCGTCTCGATCTTGGACAGCTTCCTGTCGGCTGGCTCGGTGGGGATGAGGGTCCGCAGGGCGGTGAAGGCCGTGTTCACGCTGTTGGTGCGGTCCCGTTCCCGCGCGTTGGCTGCGTTGCGCTGCCGCGGCAGCCCAGTCGTCGGAGAGATGGAGCCGTCCTGCGAGAGCAGCATCTGAGGCGGGAGCTGACCCCCTCCCAGACGCCCTGCTCCAGCACTGCCCGGCTTCCGTTTGCGGCCCCCGACTTTGATGTCATAGCCTCTTGCGTCCAGCCTGAAGGAGCGATCGTCCGAGCCCGAGCTTTCGCTTCCATTCTCCTCGTCCTCGGACAACATGGAGATGTCTGAGTATAGGTACCGGTTGGGCGCTGGCCGCACCATGGCGAAGGACATGGTCACTGTGCTCTGCAGTTCCAACAGTCAACTAGCTCTATCTCTACTCGGGGCTTTGTTTACTGCTGTGACACCTGGACATGCATGTATAGTTCAATGATCACACAGGAAAAAAGTAACAAGTGTTACCTCAGTATCTCTCTCTAAATCCTTTGACTCCGATGCACTCCAATCCAGTATGGCGTGGTTCCTCTGTCATTAAAGTCCCATGTGGAGTTTTAACTTTCCTTTCTCTAGGTGAGAAACCAAATGGAGGAATGTCAGGTCCCACTGTGTTTCTCAGATCCTCTCAGGATACTATTTGTCTCTCTCTCTCGTTCTCTCTTTCTTGCTCTCTCCTCTCAGATCCACGTCTGCGTGGCTCCCTCAGCTCGGCTCCACGTCTGTCCCTTGCACTTTCTCTCTCTCTTTTACACTCTCTCTCCCAGTGCTCAGATCCACATGTGGTTTCTGTATGAGAGGTTCGGTATGGTTAGGCTTTATAGCTAGTGGGAGTGTCTGGTGCTACCCCCCCCCCCCTCTCTCTCCCTCCTTCCCTTCTTTTCTCCCTCTCTCCCTCCTTCACTCCGTATGCAAATGTACCAGCTGGCTGTGGGAGCTTGGGGAGGGAGGGAGTCCAGCACAGTGTGGATCTACTATCTGCTACTATCTGCTTCCTTATTTAACCCGACTCGGTAAAAGCCATGGAAAGAAGCTTCCGGAAACCATTGTGTGAAAGAGGGAGTCTTTTGTTGAAGCCCGGCTGCTCTGGGCGCTCTCTATTACTGATTAATTGTGTGTAAACTGGACGCACACAAACACTACGGGCGACCCATAAAACTCCTGCAAAGTTAAAGACCAATTAAATGTCAGCGGTTCAAAATGGGGAACCCCGTTTCTCATCTTTTTATTTTTCCAAATTTGTGGCATAACCCCTAACTTAACCCCAGTGCAGTCAAGCTGGGAGGTGAAGGCTCTTACTTAGCTAGAAAATGTAACATCATCCCACTCTTCCTCATCAGTGTTTCCCACCCAATGACAGAGTGTGATTCTTCAGAGGTTTACTTGGGGAGTTTAGGACTAACCCCCACAACAAGACTGATGCTGTCATGGTGTCTACATTGGTTCCATCACTCTGGGGAGTGAGTTGTCTTTCACTTTCGTGTTCCTCCTTTAACTGGATCCATTTAGTCATGCTGCTCGAACCAAAAAGAAACTAAATGTGGTCCAGTGGGACAATACGTCAGGTAGCTAGTTTAGCACACCTGTTTGTCACTGAATCATCCTGTGGCAGAAAGACAAATGGAAGAACCGTTCTGAAGACTCTGTTAGGTTTGCAGATCCAGTGTATGACAGATGTTGGCCTTACTGTTTGTGTTATTGGACGTTGACGCATCGACGACGACGCTTGATGTTTCCACATTACGGAAAGCGACTTGATCTCCCTTAAGTCAATTCTTAATGTTCAGGAAGCCCCAGAGATTGTTTCTGTTGACGGTGATATATGTTCTCTGTGCCTGACACCAGACGGGCATTAAACAGATTGTTCTTCTAGCATGAAGATGGTCAATTACTCAGTGCTGTACGTAATGTTTACATTCAGACTGGGACAGCGTGTCAGGGCTGACAGGGTAATTCTCATAGGTTTAGAAAATGTTTCTTACCAAACATTAACTTTGGATGTGCCCAATATTTTCAAACTCTTTCCCAGGGGTATCAGCAACGTGCTTTTAATTGGTTGAAAGAATATTCAACTAATTTCACTGGCCACGTGCAATTACCTATGAAGTCCTTCAAATGACAAACCAAATATTCTAATCCCGACTGAAAATTCTAAAATGTGTGACCAGTCCTCTATTCCTCTCTGTATAATTCATCATCTTCATACCGGTACGTCAGATCATTTAATGATGTGGTCGTCTTTTGGTCCCTCCCTGGTTTGAACCGATTGAGCCTGTAATGTTAGCCTCTTCCTAATGATGTGACTAGGAGTCTAACAGGCCCATAGAGTACAGGCCGTTTCCAGGAAGGATGTCGGCCTGGAGCTCCTGTCTATTTCTCTTGTCATCTTCTCCATTAGTTAGAATTGGGACCGGAGTACCGCCCCATACTGGTTGGACTCCTACTAAGCGTACAATATAGCCCACCTGTAAATAACCATCCATTTTTTAAATATTACTTTTTATAAATGTGATTAGGTTTAGTTAAGATGACACAAAATAGCCTTGTTAGCATTTTGGCTAATACTATAGTTCATTGTTTTCTCAATGTCACTGGTAAGTGAACTCGTCTTAACAAGGTTGGGACATAAAATGGCATATTTAAAGCTTGCACGTTCTTATCCACTCATGAATTCTTTGAGATCTTGTCTATTCTAATAGATGGAAGGAAAAGTCCTTGATTCTTTATTATAACGAAATGTGATGTTTGGATTTGTTTTATTTGCAGCATTAAATCATTAGTGAGATTATAAATGCGATAGTAGTGAAATAATGTTTTCCTCAAGTCAAAACATGTCCTCCGATTATCTTCTTCCAAATACACTTTTCCTCCTCTTATTCTTTCTCGGTCGACGCAATTGGATTAAAATCTTGAGTTGTCTGAATTCATTTTTATTTCCTTGTGAAACCAATTTTGAAATAGGATGGATTTAACAGTCAGTGTTTTATAATGCTCTTAGCAGACCAAGTATACGTTTGCCCTCAACTGCTAAAATGCACTCATTAGACTTATTCCATATAGATATGTGTAAGTCAATGACACTTATTTGTCCTTTCTCACTCCATGCAATGGATTTTATTGACAGCGACATGTTGGACAGTGGGTCCCCAAACAAGCAAGGCTGTAAATCGCCTCAGTTTTGTACACACATTTTTCAGTGCTAAATGTTTGATTATTTTTACAGTAAAGAGAGATGGATACCATTTATTGAGAATGCTGAATGCATCTTTTAATCCTCTTGATGGATTCAGTGTTTGGAAATGGCAGTCGATGAACTAGGCTGCATCAGGTCAAATGCATCTGGTCTGACTACAGTCAACTGTACTATATGATTCATGACTAACTCAGTTCAGAAGTTTCTCTTTTGAAATACAATCCATGATCTCTTCTTAGGGTTGAGCTAATGCCCACCTTTCCTTGCTATTACAGACGGCAGGCCATTTCTCTGGCAGCAGTTAATTAACAATGGGAGGAATCGGCTCATAACATGACAGCACTCATTAAGAGGTTCCTCTTCTTCAGATGTCTCGTTTTGTTACCTCATAAATGCTGACATGGAGAGTAACAGATGATGATGCTTGTTATCTTCCTGTCAGAGCGGCCAGCCCACTCCTTCCTCCCACCTTATAGGGGAAATGCATCCAGTCTGCCATCTGACAGTCATTAGCTCCTTATAACTTCCACGGTGCGACATCTAATCCAGTTCCCCATCTGTGGAAAGCACTTTCTCAACCTCCTCCCCTCTTCCCTCCGTCCCTCTATCCAGACACCAGCCCTCTTGCGTGGGTTTGTCTCAGGCCAGAGTCCTGTTAAGTCTGACACGACTCCCACTGTCCCCCGTGCCGGACCACAAACGGCCAATCAGAGAGGAGGCTTAGACAAGTCCAGGCTGCCCGGTGGGATAAGCTCTCACTCTTTCTCGCTCTCACCCGCACGCTCTCCCACTCCCTCGCTCTCACCCGCCCGCTCACTCCCTCGCGCTCTCTCTCTCTCTCTCGCTCCCTCGCTCTCTCTCTCTCGCTCTCGCTCTCTCGCTCTCTCTCGCTCTCTCTCTCCCTCGCTCTCTCGCTCGCTCTCTCTCCCTCGCGCTCTCTCTCCCTCGCTCTCTCTCCCTCGCGCTCTCTCTCCCTCGCGCTCTCTCTCCCTCGCTCTCTCTCCCTCGCGCTCTCTCTCCCTCGCTCTCTCTCTCCCTCGCTCTCTCTCTCCCTCGCGCTCTCTCTCCCTCGCGCTCTCTCTCCCTCGCGCTCTCTCTCCCTCGCGCTCTCTCTCCCTCGCGCTCTCTCTCCCTCGCGCTCTCTCTCCCTCGCGCTCTCTCTCCCTCCGCTCTCTCTCCCTCGCTCTCTCTCTCCCTCGCTCTCTCTCCCTCGCTCTCTCTCTCCCTCGCTCTCTCTCTCCCTCGCTCTCTCTCTCCCTCGCTCTCTCTCTCCCTCGCTCTCTCTCTCCCTCGCTCTCTCTCTCCCTCGCTCTCTCTCTCCCTCGCTCTCGCTCTCTCTCGCTCTCTCTCTCGCTCCCTCGCTCTCTCTCTCTCTCTCTCCCTCGCTCTCTCTCTCTCTCGCTCTCTCTCTCTCTCGCTCACTCCCTCGCTCTCTCCCACTCCCTCGCTCTCACCCGCCCGCTCACTCCCTCGCTCTCTCTCTCGATCCCTCGCTCCCTTTCTCTCCCTCGCTCCCGCTCCCTCGCTCTCTCTCTCTCGCTCCCTCGCTCTCTCTCTCGCTCCCTCGCTCTCTCTCTCGCTCCCTCGCTCTCTCTCTCGCTCCCTCGCTCTCTCTCTCGCTCCCTCGCTCTCTCTCGCTCCCTCGCTCTCTCTCTCCCTCGCTCGCTCCCTCGCTCTCCCTCTCGCTCGCTCCCTCGCTCTCCCTCTCGCTCGCTCTCTCTCGCTCCTTCGCTCGCTCGCTCTCCCCCTCCTTCGCTCTCTCCCTCCCTCCTCGCTCGCTCTCTCCCTCCCTCCCTCCGCTCGCTCTCTCCCTCCCTCCCTCCTTCGCTCGCTCTCTCCATCCCTCCCTCCTTCGCTCGCTCTCTCCCTCCTTCGCTCGCTCTCTCCCTCCTTCGCTCGCTCTCTCCCTCTCCCTCCTTCGCTCGCTCTCTCCCTCCCTCCCTCCTTCGCTCGCTCTCTCCCTACCTCCCTCCTTCACTCGCTCGCTCGCTCTCTCCCTCACTCCCTTCTTTCGCTCGCTCTCCCCCTCCTTCACTCTCGCTCTCCCCCTCCTTCGCTCTCGCTCTCTCCCTCCTTCGCTCTCGCTCTCTCCCTCCTTCGCTCGCTCTCTCCCTCCTTCGCTCGCTCTCTCCCTCCTTCGCTCGCTCTCTCCCTCCTTCGCTCGCTCTCTCCCTCCTTCGCTCGCTCTCTCCCTCCTTCGCTCGCTCTCTCTCTCCCTCCTTCGCTCGCTCTCTCTCCCCTCCTTCGCTCGCTCGCTCGCTCCCTCTCTCTCCCTCCTTCGCTCGCTCTCTCTCCCTCCTTCGCTCGCTCTCTCTCCCTCCTTAGCACTTCGCTCTCTCCCTCCTTCGCACTTTCTCTCCCTCCTTAGCACTTTCTCTCCCTCCTTAGCACTTTCTCTCCCTCCTTAGCACTCTCTCTCCCTCCTTCGCACTCTCTCTCCCTCCTTCGCACTCTCTCTCCCTCCTTCGCACTCTCTCTCCCTCCTTCGCACTCTCTCTCCCTCCTTCGCACTCTCTCTCCCTCCTTCGCACTCTCTCTCCCTCCTTCGCACTCTCTCTCCCTCCTGCCTCTCTCTTCTTCACTCTCCCTCTCCCTCTCTCTCTCCCTCCTCCCTCTCTCGCTTCCCTCCTCTCGCTCTCTCTCTCTCCTCCTTCGCTCTCTCTCTCCCTCTTCGCTCCCTCTCTCCCTCCCTCGCTCTCTCTCTCCCTCCTTCGCTCTCTCTCTCCCTCCTTACTCTCTCGCTCTCTCCTTAGCGCTCTCTCTCTCTCGCACTCCCTCGCTCTCTCTCCCTCCTTCGCGCTCTCTCTCGCACTCCCTCGCTCTCTCTCTCGCACTCCCTCGCTCTCTCTCTCCTCCACTCCCTCTCTCTCTCTCCCTCGACTGCCTCAAACTCTCTCTACTCCCTCGCACTCGCTCTCCCTCTCGCACTCGCTCTCCCTCTCTCACTGCCTCAATTTCTCTCACTGCCTTGCTCTCTCACTATCTCTCACTCCATCGCTCTCTCCCTCGCTCTCTCCCTGCTCTCTCCCTCGCTCTCTCTCTCTCCTCGCTCGCTCCCTCGCTCCCTCTCTCGCTCGCTCGCTCTCGCTCTCCCTCCTCGCTCGCTCTCTCTCTCCCTCCTCTCGCTCGCTCTCCTCTCTCCTCCTTCGCTCGCTCTCTCTCTCTCCCTCCTTCGCTCTCTCTCCCTCCTCGCACTCTCTCTTGCCTCGCTCGCTCTCTCTCTCCTCCTTCGCTCTCTCTCCCTCGCTGCCTCTCTCTCCCTCGCTGCACTCTCTCTCCCTCCTTCGCACTCTCTCTCCCTCCTCTCGCTCTCTCTCTCCCTCCTCGCTCTCTCTCCCTCCTCTCTCGCTCTCTCTCCCTCCTTCTCGCTCTCTCTCTCCCTCCTTCTGCTCTCCTCTCCCTCCTTCGCTCTCTCTCCCTCCCTCCTTCGCTCTCTCTCTCCCTCCTTCGCTCTCTCTCTCTCCCTCCTTCGCTCTCTCTCTCCCTCCCTCTCTCTCTCTCTCCCTCCTTCGCTCTCTCTCTCCCTCCTTCGCTCTCTCTCTCGCTCCTTCCTCTCTCCCTCCTTTGCTCTCGCTCTCTCCCTCCTTCGCTCGCTCTCTCCCTCCTTCGCTCGCTCTCTTCCTCCTTCGCGCTCGCTCTCTCCCTCCTTCGCGCTCTCGCTCTCCCTCCTTCGCGCTCTCTCTCTCCCTCCTTCGCTTCTCTCTCTCTCCCTCCTTCGCGCTCTCTCTCTCCCTCCTTCGCGCTCTCTCTCTCCTCCCTTCGCGCTCTCTCTCTCTCCCTCGCTGCCTCTCTCTCTCTCTTCTTCACTCCGCTCCCCCTCTCGCTCCGCTCTCCCTCTTTCACTGCCTCAATTTCTCTCACTGCCTTGCTCTCTCACTATCTCTCACTCCATCGCTCTCTCCCTCGCTCTCTCCCTCTCCATCTCTCCCTCGCTCTCTCCCTCGCTCTCTCCCTCTCTCTCGCTCCCTCGCTCCCTCGCTCCCTCTCTCGCTCCCTCGCTCGCTCTCGCTCTCTCTCTCCCTCCTTCGCTCGCTCTCTCTCTCCCTCCTTCGCTCGCTCTCTCTCTCTCCCTCCTTCGCCCTCTCTCCCTCCTTCGCCCTCTCTCCCTCCTTCGCTCTCTCTCCCTCCTTCGCTCTCTCTCCCTCCTTAGCACTTTCTCTCCCTCCTCGCACTCTCTCTCTCCTTCGCACTCTCTCTCCCTCCTTCGCTCTCTCTCTCCCTCCTTCACGCACTCTCTCCCTCCTTCGCACTCTCTCTCCCTCCTTCGCTCTCTCTCTCCCTCCTTCGCTCTCTCTCTCCCTCCTTCGCTCTCTCTCTCCCTCCTTCGCTCTCTCTCTCCCTCCTTCGCTCTCTCTCTCCCTCCTTCGCTCTCTCTCTCCCTCCTCGCTCTCTCTCTCGCCTCCTTCGCTCTCTCTCTCCACTCCCTCGCTCTCTCTCTCGCCTCCTTCGCTCTCTCTCTCCCTCCCTCGCTCTCTCTCTCCCTCCCTCGCTCTCTCTCTCCGCTCCTTCGCTCTCTCTCTCTCCCTCCCTCCCCCCCGCACTCTCTCTCGCTCGCTCTCGCTCCCTCCTCGCTCGCTCTCGCTCCCTCGCTCGCTCCTCCCTCCTCGCGCTCTCTCTAACCCTCCTCCGCTCTCTCTCTCTCCTCCTCCGCTCTCTCTCTCCCTCCTTCGCGCTCTCTCTCCCTCCCGCTCTCTCTCTCCCTCCTTCGCTCTCTCTCTCCCTCCTTCGCTCGCTCTCTCTCCCTCGCTCTCTCTCCCTCGCTGCCTCTCTCTCTCTCTCTCACTCCGCTCTCCCCCTCTCGCTCCGCTCTCCCTCTCTCACTCTGCCTCTCTCTCTCTCTCTCCGCTCCCTCTCTCGCTCCGCTCTCCCTCTCTCACTGCCTCAATTTCTCTCACTGCCTTGCTCTCTCCCTCTCCATCTCTCCCTCGCTCTCTCCATCTCCCTCGCTCTCTCTCTCTCTCTCTCGCTCCCTCGCTCGCTCTCGCTCCCTCGCTCGCTCTCTCTCCCTCGCTGCCTCTCTCTCTCTTCACTCCGCTCCCCCTCTCGCTCTCTCTCCCTCGCTGCCTCTCTCTTCTTCACTCCGCTCTCCCTCTCTCGCTCCGCTCTCCCTCTCTCGCTCCGCTCTCCCTCTCTCGCTCCGCTCTCCCTCTCTCGCTCCGCTCTCCCTCTCTCGCTCCGCTCTCCCTCTCTCGCTTCCCTCTCTCGCTTCCCTCTCTCGCTTCCCTCTCTCGCTTCCCTCTCTCGCTCCCTCGCTCTCGCTCCCTCGCACTCTCTCTCGCTCCACCGCTCTCTCTCTCGCACTCTCTCGCACTCGCTCTCTCTCTCGCACTCCCTCGCTCTCTCTCTCGCACTCCCTCGCTCTCTCTCTCGCGCTCTCTCTCGCACTCCCTCGCTCTCTCTCTCGCACTCCCTCGCTCTCTCTCTCGCGACTCCCTCAAACTCTCTCGTACTCTCTCGTACTCGCTCTCTCTCTCGCACTCGCTCTCCCTCTCTCACTGCCTCAATTTCTCTCACTGCCTTGCTCTCTC
>NC_092178.1:18081826-18084326 GCF_045791955.1 Oncorhynchus clarkii lewisi
TACTACTACAACTACCATCATCATTACTACTACAACTACCATCATCATTACTACTACAACTAGGCTCTGTCGTAACCGGCCGCGACCGGGAGGTCCATGGGGCGACGCACAATTGGCCTAGCGTCGTCCGGGCTAGGGAGGGTTTGGTCGGTAGGGATGTCCTTGTCTCATCGCGCACCAGCGACTCCTGTGGCGGGCCGTGCGCAGTGCGTGCTAACCAAGGTTGCCAGGTACATAGTGTTTCCTCCGGCACATTGGTGCGGCTGGCTTCCGGGTTGGATGCGCGCTGTGTTAAGAAGCAGTGCGGCTAGGTTGGGTTGTGTATCGGAGGACGCATGACTTTCAACCTTCGTCTCTCCCGAGCCCGTACGGGAGTTGTAGCGATGAGACAAGATAGTAGCTACTACAACAATTGGACACCACGAAATTGGAGAGAAAAAGGGGGTAAAAATATATATATATATATATATATATATTTAAAAATAGTGTGAGTCCTGGCGCTGGAGAATGGTCCAACATGTCTGCTAATTCATTGATGTAAATGTTGAAAAGATTTGGACTCAAACTGCAGCCTTGTCTCACACCTCGATGTTGTGAAAATAATTTTGTTCTGTTCTTTGACTTTTGATTGTGAACAATTTAAGCACAGCATTTTACATTTCATTTCTGATGTTATCTAGATCACAAGCCTTCTTTTCATTTTATAGATTTGAGCTTTTCGTTTAGTTTTTGTTGGGTTATTGGGTAATCTAATGGATTTTTGTTGTTTTTATGACTGATTCAAGGATGTTCAATTTTTCTTTCATTTCTAATTGGTTCTGTTGTAAGTCTTTTTGTGGGATGTTTATGTATAGATTATCAAAATAAGTTTTCCAAATTTCTACATCTTGCGTGGCTAATTCTTGTGGCTTTGTCGTGCTTAAATTGTTCCACAAGTCACAGAACTGATTTTGGTCAATTGCGTTTTCAATTTCATCAAGTGTCTTGTTGGTATAATTCAATTTCTTGCGTTTCAGTGTATGTTTATACTGTTTCAGAGTTTCAGAGTATTCATAGCGTAGATCTGGGTTGTTTTGCTGCTTATGTTTTTCATTTGACATTTGTCTTAAACACCTAATTGTTTTACATTCATTATCAAACCATGTTTTAGAAACATTTTGTTTGTTGTTTCTGTTGCATTTCTTTGGTTTTCTCTCGTGCTTTCGATGCTTCTTTTTGGAGTCTGCAGTGTATGTTTTCAGTAGCCGAATTGACACCATCTTTATTGTTTTGGTTTTGTGACTTATTGAAAAACTGTATAGAGTTCATCAATGTTTCACTGAATCTCTCTTCACTGCCCATCTGTACGATTGGTTAATGTTGTAGAATTTATTGGGCTGTTTTTTTAAAATGAAAATTTCTTCAGAAACACGTTGATCTGACTGTGGTGTCTGTGGTCTGACAGTGAAAGCACTAATGCAGGAGGGGTCAATGTCAGTGATGGCATAATCGACTACACTTGTCCCAAGAGCTGAGCAGTAAGTAAACTTGACCTAAAGAGTCCCTTCTGATTCTTTGAAATCTCCACAAAGAAGCCCTTTACCCTCTGCCTGAAATGTAATGATTTCTGTATGGAGATTGTCAAAAACTGATCATCATAGTATGGTGAATCTGAAGGAGGAGAATAAGTTGCACATATGTATACATCATTGTCACAATAGATTACCTTTTTTCATTTTGTTAAGTGCAAAGTCCTGCTTATGCCAAATGATGATTCCAGTCTCGGCCCCGTTTAACAATTTAATGTTTGATTGATGGTAGTAAACTTTCTCTATAGCCTGAGAGACACTGAGTATCTATGTCTCCACGACACCATGTTTCCAGTAGGATTCTGATGTCTTGTCCCTTGATGTTTTTAATCCATTCTGGATTTGTTGTTTTATAACCAAAATGTGAAGAGTATAGACCCTGGATATACCTAGAGCTGATAGTTAATGATCTCTTTTATAATAAGTCATATTCACTGGTTTGAGTAAAGTACATTTAAAAAAAACAAAATAATTATATATATATATATATATATATATATATATACACACACATGGGTGTGTGTGTGTGTGTACATAGATATATATCTATCCATCCATCCATCCATCATTACATATAATTATTATTATAATACCGGTGCCAATAAAATTAAGAATAGTTGTAAACAAATGAATAAGATTGCACAAAAAATAACTACAATGCAATCTACAACCTGGTGTGTGCATGTGAATTAAAGGGTCTGTCTAGCTCAGTAGTCTGCATATTACACTGCTCAACAAAAAGAAAGGGAACACTAAAATAACACATCCTAGATCTGAATGAATCAAATATTTTTATTAAATACTTTTTTCTTTACATAGTTGAATGTGCTGACAACAAAATCACAAAAATTATCAATGGAAATCAAATTTATCAACCCATGGAGGTCTGGATTTGGAGTCACTCAAAATTAAAGTGGAAAACCACACTACAG